>NC_086449.1:838307714-838485003 GCF_028390025.1 Pseudophryne corroboree | reverse complement strand
ACAGTGACAGTATAATATATATCTCAGTATCTCCTGTAGTATATTACACATCTCAGTATCTCCTGTAGGATATTACATATCTCAGTATCTCCTGTATGTTACAGTGACAGTATAATATATATCTCAGTATCTCCTGTAGGATATTACATATCTCAGTATCTCCCTGTAGGATATTACATATCTCAGTATCTCCTGTATGTATACAGTGACAGTATATTACATATCTCAGTATCTCCTGTAGGATATTACATATCTCAGTATCTCCTGTATGTATACAGTGACAGTATATTACATATCTCAGTATCTCCTGTAGGATATTACATATCTTAGTATCTCCTGTATGTATACAGTGACAGTATATTACATATCTCAGTATCTCCTGTAGGATATTACATATCTCAGTATCTCCTGTATGTATACAGTGACAGCATAATACATATCTCAGTATCTCCTGTATGTATACAGTGACAGGATAATACATATCTCAGTATCTCCTGTATGTATACAGTGACAGTATAATACATATCTCAGTATCTCCTGTAGGATATTACATATCTCAGTATCTCCTGTAGTGTAGGATATTACATATCTCTGTATCTCCTGTAGGATAATACATATCTCAGTATCTCCTGTATGTATACAGTGACAGTATAATACATATCTCAGTATCTCCTGTAGGATAATTACATATATCAGTGTCTCCTGTATGTATACAGTGACAGGATATTACATATCTCAGTATCTCCTGTATGTATACAGTGACAGTATAATACATATCTCAGTATCTCCTGTATGTATACAGTGACAGTATAATACATATCTCAGTATCTCCTGTATGTATACAGTGACAGGATAATACATATCTCAGTATCTCCTGTAGGATATTACATATCTCAGTATCTCCTGTAGGATATTACATATCTCAGTATCTCCTGTAGGATATTACATATCTCAGTATCTCCTGTATGTATACAGTGACAGGATAATACATATCTCAGTATCTCCTGTATGTATACAGTGACAGGATAATACATATCTCAGTATCTCCTGTATGTATACAGTGACAGGATAATACATATCTCAGTATCTCCTGTAGGATAATACATATCTCAGTATCTCCTGTATGTATACAGTGACAGGATAATACATATCTCAGTATCTCCTGTATGTATACAGTGACAATATAATACATATCTCAGTATCTCCTGTAGGATATTACATATCTCAGTGTCTCCTGTATGTATCCAGTGACAGGATAATACATATCTCAGTATCTCCTGTAGGATATTACATATCTCAGTATCTCCTGTAGGATAATACATATCTCAGTATCTCCTGTATGTATACAGTGACAGGATAATACATATCTCAGTATCTCCTGTAGGATAATACATATCTCAGTATCTCCTGTATGTATACAGTGACAGCATAATACATATCTCAGTATCTCCTGTATGTATACAGTGACAGTATAATACATATCTCAGTATCTCCTGTATGTATACAGTGACAGTATAATGCATATCTCAGTATCTCCTGTATGTATGCAGTGACAGTATAATACATATCTCAGTATCTCCTGTAGGATATTACATATCTCAGTATCTCCTGTAGGATATTACATATCTCAGTATCTCCTGTAGGATATTACATATCTCAGTATCTCCTGTAGGATATTGCATATCTCAGTATCTCCTGTAAGATATTACATATCTCAGTATCTCCTGTATGTATACAGTGACAGTATAATACATATCTCAGTATCTCCTGTATGTATACAGTGACAGGATAATACATATCTCAGTATCTCCTGTATGTATACAGTGACAGTATAATACATATCTCAGTATCTCCTGTAGGATATTGCATATCTCAGTATCTCCTGTAAGATATTACATATCTCAGTATCTCCTGTATGTATACAGTGACAGTATAATACATATCTCAGTATCTCCTGTATGTATACAGTGACAGGATAATACATATCTCAGTATCTCCTGTATGTATACAGTGACAGTATAATACATATCTCAGTATCTCCGGTATGTATACAGTGACAGTATAATACTTATCTCAGTATCTCCTGTAAGATATTACATATCTCAGTATCTCCTGTATGTATACAGTGACAGTATAATACATATCTCAGTATCTCCTGTATGTATACAGTGACAGGATAATACATATCTCAGTATCTCCTGTATGTATACAGTGACAGTATAATACATATCTCAGTATCTCCTGTATGTATACAGTGACAGTATAATACATATCTCAGTATCTCCTGTAGGATATTACATATCTCAGTATCTCCTGTATGTATACAGTGACAGTATAATACATATCTCAGTATCTCCTGTATGTATACAGTGACAGGATAATACATATCTCAGTATCTCCTGTATGTATACAGTGACAGGATAATACATATCTCAGTATCTCCTGTATGTATACAGCGACAGTATAATACAGTACATATCTCAGTATCTCCTGTATGTATACAGGGACAGTATATTACATATCTCAGTATCTCCTGTAGGATATTACATATCTCAGTATCTCCTGTATGTATACACTACAATGACAGTATAATACATATCTCAGTATCTCCTGTATGTATACAGTGACAGTATATTACATATCTCAGTATCTCCTGTAAGATAATACATATCTCAGTATCTCCTGTAGGATAATACATATCTCAGTATCTCCTGTATGTATACAGTGACAGTATAATATATATCTCAGTATCTCCTGTAGTATATTACATATCTCAGTATCTCCTGTAGGATATTACATATCTCAGTATCTCCTGTATGTATACAGTGACAGTATAATATATATCTCAGTATCTCCTGTAGGATATTACATATCTCAGTATCTCCTGTAGGATATTACATATCTCAGTATCTCCTGTATGTATACAGTGACAGTATATTACATATCTCAGTATCTCCTGTAGGATATTACATATCTCAGTGTCTCCTGTATGTATACAGTGACAGGATAATACATATCTCAGTATCTCCTGTAGGATATTACATATCTCAGTATCTCCTGTAGGATAATACATGTCTCAGTATCTCCTGTATGTATACAGTGACAGTATAATGCATATCTCAGTATCTCCTGTATGTATACAGTGACAGTATAATACATATCTCAGTATCTCCTGTAGGATATTACATATCTCAGTATCTCCTGTAGGATATTACATATCTCAGTATCTCCTGTATGTATACAGTGACAGTATAATACATATCTCAGTATCTCCTGTATGTATACAGTGACAGTATAATACATATCTCAGTATCTCCTGTAGGATATTACATATCTCAGTATCTCCTGTAGGATATTACATATCTCAGTATCTCCTGTAGGATATTACATATCTCAGTATCTCCTGTTGGATATTGCATATCTCAGTATCTCCTGTAAGATATTACATATCTCAGTATCTACTGTATGTATACAGTGACAGTATAATACATATCTCAGTATCTCCTGTATGTATACAGTGACAGTATAATACATATCTCAGTATCTCCTGTAGGATATTACATATCTCAGTATCTCCTGTAGGATATTACATATCTCAGTATCTCCTGTAGGATATTACATATCTCAGTATCTCCTGTATGTATACAGCGACAGTATAATACATATCTCAGTATCTCCTGTATGTATACAGTGACAGTATAATACATATCTCAGTATCTCCTGTATGTATACAGTGACAGGATAATACATATCTCAGTATCTCCTGTATGTATACAGTGACAGTATAATACATATCTCAGTATCTCCTGTATGTATACAGTGACAGTATAATACATATCTCAGTATCTCCTGTAAGATATTACATATCTCAGTATCTCCTGTATGTATACAGTGACAGTATAATACATATCTCAGTATCTCCTGTATGTATACAGTGACAGGATAATACATATCTCAGTATCTCCTGTATGTATACAGTGACAGTATAATGCATATCTCAGTATCTCCTGTATGTATACAGTGACAGTATAATACATATATCAGTATCTCCTGTAGGATATTACATATCTCAGTATCTCCTGTAGGATATTACATATCTCAGTATCTCCTGTAGGATATTACATATCTCAGTATCTCCTGTAGGATATTGCATATCTCAGTATCTCCTGTAAGATATTACATATCTCAGTATCTCCTGTATGTATACAGTGACAGTATAATACATATCTCAGTATCTCCTGTATGTATACAGTGACAGTATAATACATATCTCAGTATCTCCTGTAAGATATTACATATCTCAGTATCTCCTGTATGTATACAGTGACAGTATAATACATATCTCAGTATCTCCTGTATGTATACAGTGACAGTATAATACATATCTCAGTATCTCCTGTAAGATATTACATATCTCAGTATCTCCTGTATGTATACAGTGACAGTATAATACATATCTCAGTATCTCCTGTATGTATACAGTGACAGGATAATACATATCTCAGTATCTCCTGTATGTATACAGTGACAGTATAATACATATCTCAGTATCTCCTGTATGTATACAGTGACAGTATAATACATATCTCAGTATCTCCTGTAGGATATTACATATCTCAGTATCTCCTGTATGTATACAGTGACAGTATAATACATATCTCAGTATCTCCTGTATGTATACAGTGACAGGATAATACATATCTCAGTATCTCCTGTATGTATACAGTGACAGGATAATACATATCTCAGTATCTCCTGTATGTATACAGCGACAGTATAATACAGTACATATCTCAGTATCTCCTGTATGTATACAGTGACAGTATATTACATATCTCAGTATCTCCTGTAGGATAATACATATCTCAGTATCTCCTGTATGTATACAGTGACAGTATAATATATATCTCAGTATCTCCTGTAGTATATTACATATCTCAGTATCTCCTGTAGGATATTACATATCTCAGTATCTCCTGTAGGATATTACATATCTCAGTATCTCCTGTATGTATACAGCGACAGTATAATACATATCTCAGTATCTCCTGTATGTATACAGTGACAGTATAATACATATCTCAGTATCTCCTGTATGTATACAGTGACAGGATAATACATATCTCAGTATCTCCTGTATGTATACAGTGACAGTATAATACATATCTCAGTATCTCCTGTATGTATACAGTGACAGTATAATACATATCTCAGTATCTCCTGTAAGATATTACATATCTCAGTATCTCCTGTATGTATACAGTGACAGTATAATACATATCTCAGTATCTCCTGTATGTATACAGTGACAGGATAATACATATCTCAGTATCTCCTGTATGTATACAGTGACAGTATAATGCATATCTCAGTATCTCCTGTATGTATACAGTGACAGTATAATACATATATCAGTATCTCCTGTAGGATATTACATATCTCAGTATCTCCTGTAGGATATTACATATCTCAGTATCTCCTGTAGGATATTACATATCTCAGTATCTCCTGTAGGATATTGCATATCTCAGTATCTCCTGTAAGATATTACATATCTCAGTATCTCCTGTATGTATACAGTGACAGTATAATACATATCTCAGTATCTCCTGTATGTATACAGTGACAGGATAATACATATCTCAGTATCTCCTGTATGTATACAGTGACAGTATAATACATATCTCAGTATCTCCTGTATGTATACAGTGACAGTATAATACATATCTCAGTATCTCCTGTAAGATATTACATATCTCAGTATCTCCTGTATGTATACAGTGACAGTATAATACATATCTCAGTATCTCCTGTATGTATACAGTGACAGGATAATACATATCTCAGTATCTCCTGTATGTATACAGTGACAGTATAATACATATCTCAGTATCTCCTGTATTTATACAGTGACAGTATAATACATATCTCAGTATCTCCTGTAGGATATTACA
Source organism: Pseudophryne corroboree (assembly GCF_028390025.1). NCBI lineage: Eukaryota > Metazoa > Chordata > Amphibia > Anura > Myobatrachidae > Pseudophryne > Pseudophryne corroboree. The sequence goes on along the minus strand of NC_086449.1, from coordinate 838,479,049 downwards.
TATCTCAGTATCTCCTGTATGTATACAGTGACAGTATAATACATATCTCAGTATCTCCTGTATGTATACAGTGACAGGATAATACATATCTCAGTATCTCCTGTATGTATACAGTGACAGGATAATACACATCTCAGTATCTCCTGTATGTATACAGCGACAGTATAATACAGTACATATCTCAGTATCTCCTGTATGTATACAGTGACAGTATATTACATATCTCAGTATCTCCTGTAGGATAATACATATCTCAGTATCTCCTGTATGTATACAGTGACAGTATAATATATATCTCAGTATCTCCTGTAGTATATTACATATCTCAGTATCTCCTGTAGGATATTACATATCTCAGTATCTCCTGTAGGATATTACATATCTCAGTATCTCCTGTATGTATACAGCGACAGTATAATACATATCTCAGTATCTCCTGTATGTATACAGTGACAGTATAATACATATCTCAGTATCTCCTGTATGTATACAGTGACAGGATAATACATATCTCAGTATCTCCTGTATGTATACAGTGACAGTATAATACATATCTCAGTATCTCCTGTATGTATACAGTGACAGTATAATACATATCTCAGTATCTCCTGTAAGATATTACATATCTCAGTATCTCCTGTATGTATACAGTGACAGTATAATACATATCTCAGTATCTCCTGTATGTATACAGTGACAGGATAATACATATCTCAGTATCTCCTGTATGTATACAGTGACAGTATAATGCATATCTCAGTATCTCCTGTATGTATACAGTGACAGTATAATACATATCTCAGTATCTCCTGTAGGATATTACATATCTCAGTATCTCCTGTAGGATATTACATATCTCAGTATCTCCTGTAGGATATTACATATCTCAGTATCTCCTGTAGGATATTGCATATCTCAGTATCTCCTGTAAGATATTACATATCTCAGTATCTCCTGTATGTATACAGTGACAGTATAATACATATCTCAGTATCTCCTGTATGTATACAGTGACAGGATAATACATATCTCAGTATCTCCTGTATGTATACAGTGACAGTATAATACATATCTCAGTATCTCCTGTATGTATACAGTGACAGTATAATACATATCTCAGTATCTCCTGTAAGATATTACATATCTCAGTATCTCCTGTATGTATACAGTGACAGTATAATACATATCTCAGTATCTCCTGTATGTATACAGTGACAGGATAATACATATCTCAGTATCTCCTGTATGTATACAGTGACAGTATAATACATATCTCAGTATCTCCTGTATGTATACAGTGACAGTATAATACATATCTCAGTATCTCCTGTAGGATATTACATATCTCAGTATCTCCTGTATGTATACAGTGACAGTATAATACATATCTCAGTATCTCCTGTATGTATACAGTGACAGGATAATACATATCTCAGTATCTCCTGTATGTATACAGTGACAGGATAATACATATCTCAGTATCTCCTGTATGTATACAGCGACAGTATAATACAGTACATATCTCAGTATCTCCTGTATGTATACAGTGACAGTATATTACATATCTCAGTATCTCCTGTAGGATAATACATATCTCAGTATCTCCTGTATGTATACAGTGACAGTATAATATATATCTCAGTATCTCCTGTAGTATATTACATATCTCAGTATCTCCTGTAGGATATTACATATCTCAGTATCTCCTGTATGTATACAGTGACAGTATAATATATATCTCAGTATCTCCTGTAGGATATTACATATCTCAGTATCTCCTGTAGGATATTACATATCTCAGTATCTCCTGTATGTATACAGTGACAGTATATTACATATCTCAGTATCTCCTGTAGGATATTACATATCTTAGTATCTCCTGTATGTATACAGTGACAGTATATTACATATCTCAGTATCTCCTGTAGGATATTACATATCTCAGTATCTCCTGTATGTATACAGTGACAGTATAATACATATCTCAGTATCTCCTGTATGTATACAGTGACAGAATAATACATATCTCAGTAACTCCTGTATGTATACAGTGACAGTATAATACATATCTCAGTATCTCCTGTAGGATATTACATATCTCAGTATCTCCTGTAGGATATTACATATCTCAGTATCTCCTGTAGGATATGACATATCTCTGTATCTCCTGTAGGATATGACATATCTCTGTATCTCCTGTAGGATATGACATATCTCAGTATCTCCTGTAGTGTAGGATATTACATATCTCAGTATCTCCTGTATGTATACAGTGACAGTATAATACATATCTCTGTATCTCCTGTAGGATATTACATATCTCTGTATCTCCTGTAGGATATTACATATCTCAGTATCTCCTGTAGGATATGACATATCTCTGTATCTCCTGTAGGATATGACATATCTCTGTATCTCCTGTAGGATATTACATATCTCTGTATCTCCTGTAGGATATGACTTATCTCTGTACTCTGCTTTATCTCAGATTTCCTGCCATCACTGAAGGAGCTGCTGGGTGACCCTGTGTTTTTCCTGTATCTGTGCGGCAGCATCTTCCAGTACAACTCCCTGGTGGGACTGGTTACATATAAACCTAAGTACATCGAGCAGCAATACGGACAGACATCGGCTCGCACTAACTTCATCATCGGTGAGCTAATCCGCTGTACATCAGGAGCACACTGTCATTATTCTCATTCCCTCCTTCCTCTGACAGCTGAGGTACAAGTGTGCTAAACATTGTGACTCGTTGGGAAAGGGTTAAAATACCGACAGTCGGGATCCCAGTGGTCCCAATACCGACACCAGAATCCCGACAGGGGGTGAAATTCCGCCGCAATTCGCAGAGACAGGCTTTTCTCCCTCTGTGGGAGTCCACAACACCTGTGGCGAGCGCTCGCCCTGCTGCCGGCATTCTGGCGGACAGGATCCCGCTGTCGGGATCATGACAGCCGCATCCTGTCCACCAGCAAATCGCACGTATGCCGACTCGTCTGGGGAGCACCGATCCCTACAGACGCCGGAGTATGATTGAAATAGAATCATTTGCATTATGTGATACCCCATGCTAAAGGAGGCACGAGCCACTCTCTGAAATCCACCAAAGTCAGGGGGTCACAACTAGAAAATACAGGGATCTGGTGACTTGTATGATCATCGGCTGAACGTATGGGTGGATCTCCACACAGTCTGATCATTAAACAGATGCTTCCATTGGTCCATCCTGCAGGATCATAACACAAGTGGTCGATCTAATTGAATGTTTTATGCAGCCGCGTCCCCTTCCCCTGTGTGGACTTAATGAGAATAGCGCAGCCGCGTCCCCTTCCCCTGTGTGGTATGTATGAGAATAGCGCAGCCGCGTCCCCTTCCCCTATGTGGTATGTATGAGAATAGCACAGCCGCGTCCCCTTCCCCTGTGTGGTCTGAGTGAGAATAGCGCAGCCGCGTCCCCTTCCCCGTGTGGTCTGAATGAGAATAGCGCAGCCGCGTCCCCTTCCCCTGTGTGGTCTAAATGAGAATAGCGCAGCCGCGTCCCCTTCCCCTGTGTGGTCTGAATGAGAATAGCGCAGCCACGTCCCCTTCCCCTGTGTGGTCTGAATGAGAATAGTGCAGCCGCGTCCCCTTCCCCTGTGTGGTCTAAATGAGAATAGCGCAGCCGCGTCCCCTTCCCCTGTGTGGTCTGAATGAGAATAGCGCAGCTGCGTCCCCTTCCCCTGTGTGGTCTGAATGAGAATAGCGCAGCCGCGTCCCCTTCCTCTGTGTGGTCTGAATGAGAATAGCGCAGCCGCGTCCCCTTCCCCGGTGTGGTCTGACCGAGAATAGCGCAGCTGCGTCCCCTTCCCCTGTGTGGTCTGAATGAGAATAGCGCAGCCGCGTCCCCTTCCCCTGTGTGGTCTGAATGAGAATAGCGCAGCCGCGTCCCCTTCCCCTGTGTGGTCTGAATGAGAATAGTGCAGCCGCGTCACCTTCCCCTGTGTGGTCTGAATGAGAATAGCGCAGCCGCGACCCCTTCCCCTGTGTGGTCTGAATGAGAATAGCGCAGCCGCGACCCCTTCCCCTGTGTGGTCTGAATGAGAATAGCGCAGCCGTGACCCCTTCCCCTGTGTGGTCTAAATGAGAATAGCGCAGCCGCGTCTCCTTCCCCTGTGTGGTCTGAATGAGAATAGCGCAGCCACGTCCCCTTCCCGTGTGTGGTCTGACTGAGAATAGCGCAGCCGCGTCCCCTTCCACTGTGTGGTCTGAATGAGAATAGCGCAGCCGCATCCCCTTCCTTTGTGTGGTCTGAATGAGAATAGCGCAGCCGCGTCCCCTTCCCCTGTGTGGTCTGAATGAGAATAACGCAGCCGCGTCCCCTTCCCCTGTGTGGTCTGAATGAGAATAGCGCAGCCGCGTCCCCTTCCCCTGTGTGGTCTGAATGAGAATAGCGCAGCCGCGTCCCCTTCCTCTGTGTGGTCTGACCGAGAATAGCGCAGCCGCGACCCCTTCCCCTGTGTGGTCTGAATGAGAATAGCGCAGCCGCGACCCCTTCCCCTGTGTGGTCTGAATGAGAATAGCGCAGCCGTGACCCCTTCCCCTGTGTGGTCTGAATGAGAATAGCGCAGCCGCGTCTCCTTCCCCTGTGTGGTCTGAATGAGAATAGCGCAGCCACGTCCCCTTCCCGTGTGTGGTCTGACTGAGAATAGCGCAGCCGCGTCCCCTTCCACTGTGTGGTCTGAATGAGAATAGCGCAGCCGCGTCCCCTTCCCCTGTGTGGTCTGAATGAGAATAGCGGAGCTGCGTCCCCTTCCCCTGTGTGGTCTGAATGAGAATAGCACAGCCGCGTCCCCTTCCCCTGTGTGGTCTGAATGAGAATAGCGCAGCCGTGTACCCTTCCCCTGTGTGGTCTGAATGAGAATAGCGCAGCTGCGTCCCCTTCCCCTGTGTGGTCTGAATGAGAATAGCACAGCCGCGTCCCCTTCCCCTGTGTGGTCTGAATGAGAACAGCGCAGCCGCGTCCCCTTCCCCTGTGTGGTCTGAATGAGAATAGCGCAGCTGCGTCCCCTTCCCCTGTGTGGTCTGAATGAGAATAGCACAGCCGCGTCCCCTTCCCCTGTGTGGTCTGAATGAGAATAGCTTAGCCGCGTACCCTTCCCCTGTGTGGTCTGAATGAGAATAGCGCAGCCACGTCCCCTTCCCCTGTGTGGTCTGAATGAGAATAGCACAGCCGCGTCCCCTTCCCCTGTGTGGTCTGAATGAGAATAGCGCAGCCGCGTCCCCTTCCCCTGTGTGGTCTGAATGAGAATAGCACAGCCGCGTCCCCTTCCCCTGTGTGGTCTGAATGAGAATAGCGCAGCCGCGTCCCCTTCCCCTGTGTGGTCTGAATGAGAATAGCACAGCCGCGACCCCTTCCCCTGTGTGGTCTAAATGAGAATAGTGCAGCCGCGTCCCCTTCCCCTGTGTGGTCTGAGTGAGAATAGCGCAGCCGCGTCCCCTTCCCCTGTGTGGTCTGAGTGAGAATAGCGCAGCCGCGTCCCCTTCCCCTGTGTGGTCTGAATGAGAATAGCGCAGCTGCGTCCCCTTCCCCTGTGTGGTCTGAATGAGAATAGCACAGCCGCGTCCCCTTCCCCTGTGTGGTCTGAATGAGAATAGCGCAGCCGCGTCCCCTTCCCCTGTGTGGTCTGAATGAGAATAGCGCAGCCGCGTCCCCTTCCCCTCTGTGGTCTGAGTGAGAATAGCGCAGCCGCGTCCCCTTCCCCTCTGTGGTCTGAGTGAGAATAGCGCAGCCGCGTCCCCTTCCCTGTGTAGTATGTATGAGAATAGCGCAGCCGCGTCCCCTTCCTCTGTGTGGTCTGAGTGAGAATAGCGCAGCCACGTCCCCTTCCCCTGTGTGGTCTGAGTGAGAATAGCGCAGCCACGTCCCCTTCCCCTGTGTGGTATGTATGAGAATAGCGCAGCCACGTCCCCTTCCCCTGTGTGGTATGTATGAGAATAGCGCAGCCGCGTTCCCTTCCCCTGTGTGGTATGTATGAGAATAGCGCAGCCGCGTTCCCTTCCCCTGTGTGGTCTGAGTGAGAATAGCGCAGCCACGTCCCCTTCCCCTGTGTGGTATGTATGAGAATAGCGCAGCCGCGTCCCCTTCCCCTGTGTGGTCTGAGTGAGAATAGGACGCACGCGGCAGGTTTATCAGAAGATGGTGGAGGAGCCTCTATGTGAGGGCGGAGATGTGTGAGGGAGTAGGGTTACTAGTGTGACCAGAGAACCTCTGTGCTGTCTCTATTCCAGGAGAACATCAATAATAAATCCGTTTTAATCAATACGTTCTTAAAATATTTACATTTAAAACATATTTTGAACTAGATCAGAACTGATTCCGAGTCTCTGACAGCTGCACCAAAATTCTGTACGCCCGATGCGTAGTGTGACTGGGGCGTAGTGTGACTGGGGCGTAGTGTGACTGGGGCGTAGTGTGACTGGGGCGTAGTGTGACTGGGGCACCTCGGGACACGTGCAGGGGGGCCTTGGATTAGCCGTCCAGGACAAATGTAAATTATTTATGGTCAGTGTAATAGATAAAACCAGCGCTGGCAGCTACCAATCATAATACATGGACAAACAGACCAATCCTGTCCCTCACCACACAACTGACCCTATGGATGACATATAAACACCATTTACATAATTACATTTTTATTTTCTCTAAATTTCTCAATAAGAAACATTTGGATTAGGAATGCCGTGAAATAAATCTCCCGGATTCAAAAAGCTTGGGGAACGGGCAGTGGCGTTACAAGGGTGGTGCGGGGGATGCAGCCCGCTCCCAGGTGTCAACCGCCAAGAGGTGACACAAAAATGCCGGCTCCTGCTCAGTGACAGGAGTCGAGTGCTGCACTGTTACATTATGTGCGGCACTCGGCTCCTGTCACTGTGTAGGAGCCAGCACTGCAAGTACAGCACTCCCCGGGGGGCAGCCCGCACCTCCCGAACCCCCCAAGTGACGAAAAACAGGTGTCGGGACGTGAAGCCCCACCCCTTTCCACAAAGCCCCGCCCCTTTCCGTACCTCCAGTGACAGAAAATGAGGGGAAGCCGTGAAGCCCCACCCCCTTGCCGTGAAGCCCCGCCTCATTTTTTTGCAGCAGCATCGGGTGTCCAGAGGGTAAGTGACGACTCTGGGAACGGGACCAGAATGAAATACCTACAACCAAAATCCCAACAAGGTCAAAATACCAACATTTAAAATGCCGACAAGTCAAAAAGTCGACACAAGTTATTCATTGTTTTTTGGTGTGTATAGATTGACAGACACCGTATGAGTGTACCGCGTCCCCTCACTCGGCACACTATTATATTCCCCCACTAGGTCCATTGGGATGGTAAAGTATGAACAAGTCGGTTTCAGCAAAAAAAATCATGAAAAACTTATGTCGACTTTTTGACCTGTCGATATTTTAAATGTCGGTATTTTGACTTTGTTGGTATTTTAAAAGTCTGGATTTTGACCTTGTTGGGATTTTGACTGTCGGTCAATGGTTGTCGGGATTTTGATTGCAGGTAAATTGACCGCATCCCTTGGGAAACACTGGCCAAATGAGCAGGCCGTCCATTGCCTGTGCCTGGGGAGGCCCAGATGTGAGCCCTCCCTCCCCGCTCCTGGCCAGGTACACTCAGGCAGCCGAGTGTCGCTCAGCCCTTGCATTGATATGAACCTGAAACTGGAGACCGGGGGGCAGATGTACCTCTTCCCTTATCTACCGGTTCCCCGGCTATTGGCCAGGACCGGGGGCCCCCAAGCTGCTGTCACATGACTCACAGAAGGTCCAAACTTCATCTGAAATTTCTGGACAATATAATTTCACCATCCAGTCCCAAATGGTGTCTGGATAAAAAGGAATTTGTGGTGGAGTGGAAGCAGCCGTGTGCGAGAGCTCTGTGGAACCACCCATTGACCTTGTTCCCTTACTGGTCTATCTCCTGGTACAGTAACTATTTCCTCCAGGCAGGGCCGCCATCGGGGGGGGAATCATTCCTGCAGGTCCACAATGCTCCACCTATATGTGACATCAGGACCTGTGATGTCACATAGGGGTTATGTGGTGCGTAGGAATATTTTTTTAAATCTTTTTTCTCTGACGTCCTAAGTGGATGCTGGGACTCCGTAAGTACCATCGGGAATAGCGGCTCCGCAGGAGACTGGGCACAACTATAAAGAAAGCTTTAGACTACTGGTGTGCACTGGCTCCTCCCACTATGACCCTCCTCCAGACTCCAGTTAGAATCTTGTGCCCGGCTGAGCTGGATGCACACTAGAGGCTCTCCTGAGCTCCTAGAGAGAAAGTATATTTTAGGTTTTTTATTTTACAGTGAGATCTGCTGGCAACAGACTCACTGCAGCGAGGGACTAAGGGGAGAAGAAGCGAACCTACCTAACAGGTGGTAGTTTGGGCTTCTTAGGCTACTGGACACCATTAGCTCCAGAGGGATCGACCGCAGGACCCGACCTTGGTGTTCGTTCCCGGAGCCGCGCCGCCGTCCCCCTTATAGAGCCAGAAGCATGAAGAGTCCGGAAAATCGGCAGCAGAAGACTTTGGTCTTCACCAAGGTAGCGCACAGCACTGCAGCTGTGCGCCATTGCGCCTCATGTACACCTCACACTCCGGTCACTGATGGGTGCAGGGCGCTGGGGGGGGGGGCGCCCTGAGGGCAATATAAGACACCTTGGCAGGAAAATCTACATCATATATAGTCCTAGAGGCTATATAGATGTAAAAATACCCCTGCCAGTATTCCAGAAAAAGCGGGAGAAGTCCGCCGGAAAAGGGGCGGGGCCATCTCCCTCAGCACACTGACGCCATTTTTCCCTCACAGCTCCGCTGGAAGGAAGCTCCCTGGCTCTCCCCTGCAAGCTACAGAAGGGTAAAAAAGAGAGGGGGGCACTAAATTTAGGCGCAGGATAGATATATATATATATATATATATATATTAGTGATGAGCGGGTTCGGTTCCTCGGAATCCGAACCCGCCCGAACTTCAGCTTTTTTTACACGGATCCGAGCGACTCGGATCTTCCCGCCTTGCTCGGTTAACCCGAGCGCGCCCGAACGTCATCATGACGCTGTCGGATTCTCGCGAGGCTCGGATTCTATCGCGAGACTCGGATTCTATATAAGGAGCCGCGCGTCGCCGCCATTTTACACGTGCATTGAGATTGATAGTGAGAGGACGTGGCTGGCGTCCTCTCCGTTTAGAGAAGAAATAGATAGGAGAGTGAGAGTGAGACAGTGACACTTCATTTACTGGAGCTTAGGAGGAGTACTAAGACAGAGAGTGCAGCATTTTGCTGATAGTATTAGTTAGTTATACTAGTGACAGAGTGAGACAGTGACACTTCATTTACTGGAGCTTAGGAGGAGTACTCAGACAGAGAGTGCAGAATTTTGCTGATAGTATTAGTTAGTTATACTAGTGACTGACCAGTGACCACCAGTGCAGTTTTATATTATTTAATATAATTAATCCGTTCTCTGCCTGAAAAAACGATACACAGTGACTCAGTCACATACCATATCTGTGCTCAGCCCAGTGTGCTGCTGCATCATCTATGTATAATATCTGACTGTGCTCACACAGCTTAATTGTGGGGGAGACTGGGGAGCAGTTAGGTTATAGCAGGAGCCAGGAGTACATATTAAAAAATTAAACAGTGCACACTTTTTTTCTGCAGGAGTGCCACTGCCAGTGTGACTGACCAGTGACCTGACCACCAGTATATAGTATACTATATTGTATTGTGAATGTCTGCCTGTAAAAGTTAAACACACGTCGTGTGACTTGTGTGGTGTTTTTTTATTCTATAAAATAAAAAACTCATTCTGCTGACAGACAGTGTCCAGCAGGTCCGTCATTATATAATATATACCTGTCCGGCTGCAGTAGTGATATATATATATATTTTTTATATCATTATTTATCATCCAGTCGCAGCAGACACAGTACGGTAGTTCACGGCTGTAGCTACCTCTGTGTCGGCACTCGGCAGGCCATCCATAATTGTATACCACCTACCCGTCGTTTTTTTTTCTTTCTTCTTTATACATACTACATCTCATTATCATCCAGTCTATATTAGCAGCAGACACAGTACAGTACGGTAGTCCACGGCTGTAGCTACCTCTGTGTCGGCACTCGGCAGTCCGTCCATAATTGTATACCACCTACCCGTGGTTTTTTTTTTCTTTCTTCTTTATACATACTACATCTCATTATCAACCAGTCTATATTAGCAGCAGACACAGTACGGTAGTCCACGGCTGTAGCTACCTCTGTGTCGGCACTCGGCAGTCCATCCATAATTGTATACCACCTACCCGTGGTTTTTTTTTCTTTCTTCTTTATACATACTACATCTCATTATCATCCAGTCTATATTAGCAGCAGACACAGTACAGTACGGTAGTCCACGGCTGTAGCTACCTCTGTGTCGGCACTCGGCAGTCCATCCATAATTGTATACCACCTACCCGTGATTTTTCTTTCTTTCTTCTTTATACATACATACTACATCTCTTTATCAACCAGTCTATATTAGCAGCAGACACAGTACGGTAGTCCACGGCTGTAGCTACCTCTGTGTCGGCACTCGGCAGTCCATCCATAATTGTATACCACCTACCCGTGGTTTTTTTTTTCTTTCTTCTTTATACATACTACATCTCATTATCATCCAGTCTATATTAGCAGCAGACACAGTACAGTACGGTAGTCCACGGCTGTAGCTACCTCTGTGTCGGCACTCGGCAGTCCATCCATAATTGTATACCACCTACCCGTGGTTTTTTTTTCTTTCTTCTTTATACATACATACTACATCTCTTTATCAACCAGTCTATATTAGCAGCAGACACAGTACGGTAGTCCACGGCTGTAGCTACCTCTGTGTCGGCACTCGGCAGTCCATCCATAATTGTATACCACCTACCCGTGGTTTTTTTTTCTTTCTTCTTTATACATACATACTACATCTCTTTATCAACCAGTCTATATTAGCAGCAGACACAGTACGGTAGTCCACGGCTGTAGCTACCTCTGTGTCGGCACTCGGCAGTCCATCCATAATTGTATACCACCTACCCGTGTTTTTTTTTTTCTTTCTTCTTTATACATACTACATCTCATTATCATCCAGTCTATATTAGCAGCAGACACAGTACAGTACGGTAGTCCACGGCTGTAGCTACCTCTGTGTCGGCACTCGGCAGTCCATCCATAATTGTATACTAGTATCCATCCATCTCCATTGTTTACCTGAGGTGCCTTTTAGTTGTGCCTATTAAAATATGGAGAACAAAAATGTTGAGGTTCCAAAATTAGGGAAAGATCAAGATCCACTTCCACCTCGTGCTGAAGCTGCTGCCACTAGTCATGGCCGAGACGATGAAATGCCAGCAACGTCGTCTGCCAAGGCCGATGCCCAATGGCATAGTACAGAGCATGTCAAATCCAAAACACCAAATATCAGTAAAAAAAGGACTCCAAAACCTAAAATAAAATTGTCGGAGGAGAAGCGTAAACTTGCCAATATGCCATTTACCACACGGAGTGGCAAGGAACGGCTGAGGCCCTGGCCTATGTTCATGGCTAGTGGTTCAGCTTCACATGAGGATGGAGGCACTCAGCCTCTCGCTAGAAAAATGAAAAGACTCAAGCTGGCAAAAGCAGTAGCACCGCAAAGAACTGTGCGTTCTTCGAAATCCCAAATCCACAAGGAGAGTCCAATTGTGTCGGTTGCGATGCCTGACCTTCCCAACACTGGACGTGAAGAGCATACGCCTTCCACCATTTGCACGCCCCCTGCAAGTGCTGGAAGGAGCACCTGCAGTCCAGTTCCTGATAGTCAGATTGAAGATGTCAGTGTTGAAGTACACCAGGATGAGGAGGATATGGGTGTTGCTGGCGCTGGGGAGGAAATTGACCAGGAGGATTCTGATGGTGAGGTGGTTTGTTTAAGTCAGGCACCCGGGGAGACACCTGTTGTCCGTGGGAGGAATATGGCCGTTGACATGCCTGGTGAAAATACCAAAAAAATCAGCTCTTCGGTGTGGAAGTATTTCACCAGAAATGCGGACAACATTTGTCAAGCCGTGTGTTCCCTTTGTCAAGCTGTAATAAGTAGGGGTAAGGATGTTAACCACCTCGGAACATCCTCCCTTATACGTCACCTGCAGCGCATTCATAATAAGTCAGTGACAAGTTCAAAAACTTTGTCCGACAGCGGAAGCAGTCCACTGACCAGTAAATCCCTTCCTCTTGTAACCAAGCTCACGCAAACCACCCCACCAACTCCCTCAGTGTCAATTTCCTCCTTCCCCAGGAATGCCAATAGTCCTGCAGGCCATGTCACTGGCAATTCTGACGAGTCCTCTCCTGCCTGGGATTCCTCCGATGCATCCTTGCGTGTAACGCCTACTGCTGCTGGCGCTGCTGTTGTTGCTGCTGGGAGTCGATGGTCATCCCAGAGGGGAAGTCGTAAGCCCACTTGTACTACTTCCAGTAAGCAATTGACTGTCCAACAGTCCTTTGCGAGGAAGATGAAATATCACAGCAGTCATCCTGCTGCAAAGCGGATAACTGAGGCCTTGACAACTATGTTGGTGTTAGACGTGCGTCCGGTATCCGCCGTTAGTTCACAGGGAACTAGACAATTTATTGAGGCAGTGTGCCCCCGTTACCAAATACCATCTAGGTTCCACTTCTCTAGGCAGGCGATACCGAGAATGTACACGGACGTCAGAAAAAGACTCACCAGTGTCCTAAAAAATGCAGTTGTACCCAATGTCCACTTAACCACGGACATGTGGACAAGTGGAGCAGGGCAGGGTCTGGACTATATGACTGTGACAGCCCACTGGGTAGATGTATGGACTCCCGCCGCAAGAACAGCAGCGGCGGCACCAGTAGCAGCATCTCGCAAACGCCAACTCTTTCCTAGGCAGGCTACGATTTGTATCACCGCTTTCCAGAATACGCACACAGCTGAAAACCTCTTACGGCAACTGAGGAAGATCATCGCGGAATGGCTTACCCCAATTGGACTCTCCTGTGGATTTGTGGCATCGGACAACGCCAGCAATATTGTGTGTGCATTAAATATGGGCAAATTCCAGCACGTCCCATGTTTTGCACATACCTTGAATTTGGTGGTGCAGAATTTTTTAAAAAACGACAGGGGCGTGCAAGAGATGCTGTCGGTGGCCAGAAGAATTGCGGGACACTTTCGGCGTACAGGCACCACGTACAGAAGACTGGAGCACCACCAAAAACTACTGAACCTGCCCTGCCATCATCTGAAGCAAGAAGTGGTAACGAGGTGGAATTCAACCCTCTATATGCTTCAGAGGTTGGAGGAGCAGCAAAAGGCCATTCAAGCCTATACAATTGAGCACGATATAGGAGGTGGAATGCCCCTGTCTCAAGTGCAGTGGAGAATGATTTCAACGTTGTGCAAGGTTCTGATGCCCTTTGAACTTGCCACACGTGAAGTCAGTTCAGACACTGCCAGCCTGAGTCAGGTCATTCCCCTCATCAGGCTTTTGCAGAAGAAGCTGGAGACATTGAAGGAGGAGCTAACACGGAGCGATTCCGCTAGGCATGTGGGACTTGTGGATGGAGCCCTTAATTCGCTTAACAAGGATTCACGGGTGGTCAATCTGTTGAAATCAGAGCACTACATTTTGGCCACCGTGCTCGATCCTAGATTTAAAACCTACCTTGGATCTCTCTTTCCGGCTGGGGCTGGGGTTGAAAGACCAGCTGCTGAGAAAATTGTCAAGTCAAGCGGAACGCGACCTGTCAACATCTCCTCCTTTGCATTCTCCCGCAACTGGGGGTGCGAGGAAAAGGCTCAGAATTCCGAGCCCACCCGCTGGCGGTGATGCAGGGCAGTCTGGAGCGACTGCTGATGCTGACATCTGGTCCGGACTGAAGGACCTGACAACGATTATGGACATGTCGTCTACTGTCACTGCATATGATTCTCTCAACATTGAAAGAATGGTGGAGGATTATATGAGTGACCGCATCCAAGTAGGCACGTCACACAGTCCGTACTTATACTGGCAGGAAAAAGAGGCAATTTGGAGGCCCTTGCACAAACTGGCTTTATTCTACCTAAGTTGCCCTCCCACAAGTGTGTACTCCGAAAGAGTGTTTAGTGCCGCCGCTCACCTTGTCAGCAATCGGCGTACGAGGTTACATCCAGAAAATGTGGAGAAGATGATGTTCATTAAAATGAATTATAATCAATTCCTCCGCGGAGACATTGACCAGCAGCAATTGCCTCCACAAAGTACACAGGGAGCTGAGATGGTGGATTCCAGTGGGGACGAATTGATAATCTGTGAGGAGGGGGATGTACACGGTGATATATCGGAGGATGATGATGAGGTGGACATCTTGCCTCTGTAGAGCCAGTTTGTGCAAGGAGAGATTAATTGCTTCTTTTTTTGGGGGGGGTCCAAACCAACCCGTCATATCAGTCACAGTCGTGTGGCAGACCCTGTCACTGAAATGATGGGTTGGTTAAAGTGTGCATGTCCTGTTTATACAACATAAGGGTGGGTGGGAGGGCCCAAGGACAATTCCATCTTGCACCTCTTTTTTCTTTTATTTTTCTTTGCGTCATGTGCTGTTTGGGGAGGGTTTTTTGGAAGGGCCATCCTGCGTGACACTGCAGTGCCACTCCTAGATGGGCCCGGTGTTTGTGTCGGCCACTAGGGTCGCTTATCTTACTCACACAGTCAGCTACCTCATTGCGCCTCTTTTTTTCTTTGCGTCATGTGCTGTTTGGGGAGGGTTTTTTGGAAGGGACATCCTGCGTGACACTGCAGTGCCACTCCTAGATGGGCCCGGTGTTTGTGTCGGCCACTAGGGTCGCTTATCTTACTCACACAGTCAGCTACCTCATTGCGCCTCTTTTTTTCTTTGCGTCATGTGCTGTTTGGGGAGGGTTTTTTGGAAGGGACATCCTGCGTGACACTGCAGTGCCACTCCTAGATGGGCCCGGTGTTTGTGTCGGCCACTAGGGTCGCTTATCTTACTCACACAGTCAGCTACCTCATTGCGCCTCTTTTTTTCTTTGCGTCATGTGCTGTTTGGGGAGGGTTTTTTGGAAGGGACATCCTGCGTGACACTGCAGTGCCACTCCTAGATGGGCCCGGTGTTTGTGTCGGCCACTAGGGTCGCTTATCTTACTCACACAGTCAGCTACCTCATTGCGCCTCTTTTTTTCTTTGCGTCATGTGCTGTTTGGGGAGGGTTTTTTGGAAGGGACATCCTGCGTGACACTGCAGTGCCACTCCTAGATGGGCCCGGTGTTTGTGTCGGCCACTAGGGTCGCTTATCTTACTCACACAGTCAGCTACCTCATTGCGCCTCTTTTTTTCTTTGCGTCATGTGCTGTTTGGGGAGGGTTTTTTGGAAGGGCCATCCTGCGTGACACTGCAGTGCCACTCCTAGATGGGCCCGGTGTTTGTGTCGGCCACTAGGGTCGCTTATCTTACTCACACAGTCAGCTACCTCATTGCGCCTCTTTTTTTCTTTGCGTCATGTGCTGTTTGGGGAGGGTTTTTTGGAAGGGCCATCCTGCGTGACACTGCAGTGCCACTCCTAGATGGGCCCGGTGTTTGTGTCGGCCACTAGGGTCGCTTATCTTACTCACACAGCGACCTCGGTGCAAATTTTAGGACTAAAAATAATATTGTGAGGTGTGAGGTATTCAGAATAGACTGAAAATGAGTGTAAATTATGGTTTTTGAGGTTAATAATACTTTGGGATCAAAATGACCCCCAAATTCTATGATTTAAGCTGTTTTTTAGGGTTTTTTGAAAAAAACACCCGAATCCAAAACACACCCGAATCCGACAAAAAAAATTCGGTGAGGTTTTGCCAAAACGCGGTCGAACCCAAAACACGGCCGCGGAACCGAACCCAAAACCAAAACACAAAACCCGAAAAATTTCCGGCGCTCATCTCTAATATATATATAAAAAGCAGCTATAAGGGAAAACACTCATTTATAGTGGGATTCCTGTGTTATATAGCGCTCTGGTGTGTGCTGGCATACTCTCTCTCTGTCTCCCCAAAGGGCTTTGTGGGGTCCTGTCCTCTGTCAGAGCATTCCCTGTGTGTTTGCGGTGTGTCGGTACGGCTGTGTCGATGAGGAGGCTTATGTGGAGGCGGAGCAGATGCCTGTAAATGTGATGTCACCCCCTGCGGGGTCGACACCTGAGTGGATGGTGCTGTGGAAGGAATTACGCGACAGTGTCGACTCCTTGCATAAAAGGTTTGACGACATACCAAATGTGGGACAGCCGGCTTCTCAGCCTGTGCCTGCCCAGGCGTCTCAAAAGCCATCAGGGGCTCTAAAACGCCCGCTACCTCAGATGGCAGACACAGATGTCGACACGGATACTGACTCCAGTGTCGACGACGATGAGACTAATGTAACTTCCAGTAGGGCCACACGTTACATGATTGAGGCAATGAAAAATGTGTTGCACATTTCTGATGTTACCCCCGGTTCCACAAAAAAGGGTATTATGTTTGGAGAGAAAAAACTACCAGTAGCTTTTCCTCCATCTGAGGAGTTAAATGAAGTGTGTGAAGAAGCGTGGGCTTCCCCTGATAAAAAGATGGTTATTTCTAAGAGGTTACTAATGGCGTACCCTTTCCCGCCAGAGGATAGGTCACGTTGGGAAACATCCCCTAGAGTGGATAAAGCGCTCACACGCTTGTCAAAGAAGGTGGCACTACCGTCTCCGGATACGGCCGCCCTGAAGGAATCTGCTGATAGAAAGCAGGAGGCTATCCGGAAATCTATATACACACACACACACACACACACACACACACACACACACACACACACACACACACACACACACACACACACACACACGTGTTATACTGAGACCAGCTATTGCTTCAGCATGGATGTGCAGTGCTGCAGCTGCATGGTCAGATTCCCTGTCAGAAAATATTGATACCCTAGACAGGGACACTATATTGCTAACCGTAGAGCATATAAAAGACGCACTTTTATACATGAGGGATGCACAGAGGGATATTTGCCGGCTGGCATCCAAAATTAGTGCAATGTCCAT
Source organism: Pseudophryne corroboree (assembly GCF_028390025.1). Lineage (NCBI taxonomy): Eukaryota > Metazoa > Chordata > Amphibia > Anura > Myobatrachidae > Pseudophryne > Pseudophryne corroboree. The sequence continues at coordinate 838,461,908 of NC_086449.1, read as the reverse complement.
TTCTGCCAGGAGAGGGTTATGGACTCGGCAGTGGACAGGAGATGCAGATTCCAAAAGGCACATGGAAGTTCTGCCTTATAAGGGTGAGGAGTTGTTCGGGGATGGTCTCTCGGACCTCGTTTCCACAGCAACAGCTGGGAAGTCTACATTTTTACCCCATGTTCCCTCACAGCCAAAGAAAGCACCGTATTATCAGGTACAGTCCTTTCGGCCCAATAGGGGCAAGCGAGTTAAAGGCGCGTCCTTTCTGCCCAGAGGCAGAGGTAGGGGATAAAAGCTGCAGCATACAGCCAGTTCCCAGGAGCAAAAGTCCTCCCCCGCTTCCTCTAAGTCCACAGCATGACGCTGGGGCTCCACAGGCGGAGCCAGGTACGGTGGGGGCCCGTCTCAAATATTTCAGCAATTAGTGGGCTCGCTCACGGGTGGATCCCTGGATTTTTCAGATAGTATCTCAGGGGTACAAGCTGGAATTCGAGACGTCTCCCCCCCGCCGTTTCCTCAAATCTGCCTTGCCAACCACTCCCTCAGGCAGGGAGGCAGTGTTACAGGCAATTCACAAGCTGTATTCACAACAGGTGATAGTAAAGGTACCCCTACTTCAACAAGGACGGGGTTACTATTCCACAATGTTTGTGGTACCGAAACCGGACGGTTCGGTGAGACCCATTTTAAATTTGAAATCCTTGAACACATATATAAAAAAATTCAAGTTCAAGATGGAATCGCTCAGGGCGGTTATTGCAAGCCTGGACGAGGGGGATTACATGGTATCACTGGACATCAAGGATGCTTACCTGCATGTCCCCATTTACCATCCTCACCAGGAGTACCTCAGATTTGTGGTATAGGATTGTCATTCCCAATTCCAGACGTTGCCGTTCGGTCTATCCACGGCTCCGAGGGTCTTTACCAAGGTAATGGCCGAAATGATGATACTCCTTCGAAAGAAGGGAGTTTTAATTATCCCGTACTTGGACGATCTCCTGATAAAGGCGAGGTCCAGAGAGCAGTTGTTGGTCGGGGTAGCACTATCTCGGGAGGTGCTACAACAGCACGGCTGGATTCTAAACATTCCAAAGTCACAGCTGGTCCCTACGACACGTCTACTGTTCCTGGAGATGGTTCTGGACACAGAACAGAAAAAAGTGTTTCTCCCGGAGGAGAAGGCCAAGGAGCTGTCATCTCTAGTCAGAGGCCTCCTAAAACCAAAACAGGTGTCGGTGCATCATTGCACGCGGATCCTGGGAAAGATGGTAGCTTCCTACGAAGCGATTCCATTCGGCAGGTTTCATGCAAGAACCTTTCAGTGGGACTTGTTGGACAAGTGGTCCGGATCGCATCTTCAGATGCATCGGCTGATAACCCTGTCTCCAAGTACAAGGGTGTCTCTGCTGTGGTGGCTGCAGAGTGCTCATCTTCAAGAAGGCCGCAGATTCGGCATACAGGACTGGGTCCTGGTGACCACGGATGCCAGCCTTCGAGGCTGGGGGGCAGTCACACAGGGAAGAAACTTCCAAGGACTATGGTCAAGTCAGGAGACTTCCCTGCACATAAATATTCTGGAACTAAGGGCCATTTACAATGCCCTAAGTCAGGCAAAACCCCTGCTTCAAAACCAGCCGGTACTGATACAGTCAGACAACATCACGGCGGTCGCCCATGTAAACCGACAGGGCGGCACGAGAAGCAGGACGGCGATGGCAGAAGCCACAAGGATTCTCCGATGGGCGGAAAATCACGTGTTAGCACTGTCAGCAGTGTTCATTCCGGGAGTGGACAACTGGGAAGCAGACTTCCTCTGCAGGCACGACCTCCACCCGGGAGAGTGGGGACTTCATCCAGAAGTCTTTCAAATGATTGTAAACCGTTGGGAAAGGCCACAGGTGGACATGATGGCGTCCCGCCTAAACAAAAAGCTAGAAAAGTATTGCGCCAGGTCAAGAGACCCGCAGGCGATAGCTGTGGGCGCTCTAGTGACACCGTGCGTGTACCGGTCGGTTTATGTGTTCCCTCCTCTTCCTCTCATACCAAAGGTACTGAGGATAATAAGGAGAAGAGGAGTAAGAACTATACTCATTGTTCCTAATTGGCCAAGAAGAGCTTGGTACCCGGAACTTCAAGAAATGATCTCAGAGGACCCATGGCCTCTACTGCTCAGACAGGACCTGCTGCAGCAGGGGCCCTGTCTGTTCCAAGACTTACCGCGGCTGCGTTTGACGGCATGGCGGTTGAACACCGGATCCTGAAGGAAAAGGGCATTCCGGAGGAAGTCATTCCTACGCTGATTAAAGCTAGGAAAGAAGTAACCGCAAACCATTATCACCGCATATGGCGAAAATATGTTGCATGGTGTGAGGCCAGGAAGGCCCCAACGGAGGAATTTCAGCTGGGCCGTTTCCTGCACTTCCTACAGTCAGGGGTGACTATGGGCCTTAAATTCGGTTCCATTAAGGTCCAGATTTCGGCTCTATCGATTTTCTTCCAGAGAGAACTGGCTTCACTACCTGAAGTTCAGACTTTTGTTAAGGGAGTGCTGCATATTCAGCCCCCTTTTGTGCCTCCAGTGGCACCTTGGGATCTCAATGTGGTGTTGGATTTCCTAAAGTCACGTTGGTTTGAGCCACTGAAAACAGTGGATTTCAAATATCTCACGTGGAAAGTGGTCTTGTTGTTGGCCTTAGCTTCGGCCAGGCGTGTATCAGAATTGGCGGCTTTGTCATGTAAAAGCCCTTATCTGATTTTCCATATGGATAGGGCAGAATTGAGGACTCGTCCCCAGTTTCTCCCCAAAGTGGTATCAGCTTTTCATCTGAACCAACCTATCGTTGTGCCTGCGGCTACAAATGACTTGGAGACTTCCAAGTTGTTGGACGTAGTCAGGGCCCTGAAAATCTATGTTTCCAGGACAGCTGGAGTCAGAAAGACTGACTCGCTCTTTATCCTGTATGCGCCCAACAAGTTGGGTGCACCTGCTTCAAAGCAGACTATTGCTCGCTGGATCTGTAGTACGATTCAGCTTGCACATTCTGCGGCTGGACTGCCACATCCTAAATCAGTGAAAGCCCATTCCACGAGGAAGGTGGGCTCTTCTTGGGCGGCTGCCCGAGGGGTCTCGGCTCTTCAACTTTGCCGAGCAGCTACTTGGTCGGGGTCAAACACGTTTGCTAAATTCTACAAGTTTGACACCCTGGCTGAGGAGGACCTAGAGTTTGCCCATTCGGTGCTGCAGAGTCATCCGCACTCTCCCGCCCGTTTGGGAGCTTTGGTATAATCCCCATGGTCCTTACGGAGTCCCAGCATCCACTTAGGACGTCAGAGAAAATAAGAATTTACTCACCGGTAATTCTATTTCTCGTAGTCCGTAGTGGATGCTGGGCGCCCATCCCAAGTGCGGATTGTCTGCAATACTTGTATATAGTTATTGCTTAACTAAAGGGTTATTGTTGAGCCATCTGTTGAGAGGCTCAGTTGTTATCATACTGTTAACTGGGTATTGTATCACGAGTTATACGGTGTGATTGGTGTGGCTGGTATGAGTCTTACCCGGGATTCAAAATCCTTCCTTATTGTGTCAGCTCTTCCGGGCACAGTATCCTAACCGAAGTCTGGAGGAGGGTCATAGTGGGAGGAGCCAGTGCACACCAGTAGTCTAATGCTTTCTTTATAGTTGTGCCCAGTCTCCTGCGGAGCCGCTATTCCCCATGGTCCTTACGGAGTCCCAGCATCCACTACGGACTACGAGAAATAGAATTACCGGTGAGTAAATTCTTATTTTTTGCTGGTGGGGGGGTGCTATCTATGCTGTTAGTCCCGGCACAGAATTTGTGATGGCAGCCCTGCCTCCAGGTCACACTCCCCACCTCACACCTGCCAGCCTGGCTCCTTCTTCCTTGCACAGATGGGTCAGAAAGCGTAGCCCCTATTTATCTCAATCCAGATTTCAGATGTGGTTGCGATGTGATAAAATATCACAGGAATATATTAGAATTTGCTTCTCTGGACAGAGCTTGCTGCCCCTCCGCTGCGCTCATCTGTAATACAGAAAATAATAAAATAAAATTGCCCTGCATCAGAATAGGTGATCGGTGGCCGCCTTCTCTGTGACCCGGTCACCTGATCCGTGTGGTCAGCTGAGATGCCTGCAGCGACTTTCACTGCACCTCAGCTGACCGCACATATCAGGTGACCGGGTCACAGAGAAGGCGGCCACCGATCCCTGAATGGAGGTAAGTTTTATTTTATATTAGATCATTTTCTTTTTGATCAGCACGTGGTTTATTCAATAGAAGCCGACTCTGTTCCGCCTGTCCGCATGCAGGAACGATTCAGCAGGAGTAGGGAAAATGGACAAAAAAAAAATCTCTATAATGCTATTTAAAGATGGTGTTATTTTTCGTGGGGCTCCCTCTTGTATTATTTTACTATTTGCTTTTAGTATATGTGAAACAGATCCCATTTCCCATTACAGTGTAACCAGGCTTCCCCTTTACACGAGTGATACTTTCTTCTTCTAAGGCCGTAGCCGGCTGCAATAATATTCACGCAGCGGTGCCTCCACCCGAGCTGATTTATACAGCTTGTGCTCTTGTGCCTGCTTGGGTAAACCCAGTTTTTATACTGATATCTTAGACCACCTTTAACACTATGAATAACATACCTCCCAACATTCACAAAGGGGGATTTGGGACTTATGCGCGCCAAAGCTACGCCCAAAAAGTGGTGTGGCATCATGTAAAGGGGTGTGGCTTCACAAGATTCGCACTCAGAAGCCACACCTCCCTATTTTGCCAGTGAGGGGCCATGTCCAGCTCTCTGTGAGCTGCTGAGATGCCCCCAGACCCTCTACATCCCATGAATAGATACTGAATAGAGCAGTGAGTGACAGGAAGCCTCCCAACTGACCCCCCCCCCCACACACACACACACACACACACACACACACACACACACACACACACACACACACACACACACACACACACTTCCCCAGGACACTGTGCAAATAAAACAAGACTTTCCCGCGAAAATCAGGACAGCTGTGAGGTATGGAGGCGGCAATTTCATATTCAGCACCATAGATCAATGACATGCTCTGTGTCAGGAGCATGAAATATCAACTTTCCTCTGTTGTTGTACAGGCAATTACCACACTGTCACTTAGTTAGCCTGACTAGCGGTAAATGTGGGGGTGTTGGGGTGAGTTGGGACGAGGATAGAGGTAATCTGGAGTTTGGTGGTAAATGTGGGTACATCTCCTGTAATATATAATGTACTCGCTGTCCTGCAGCTATAAGACAGGGGTGACCTCTCCTGTAATATATGATGTACTCGCTGTACTGCAGCTATAAGACGGGGGTGACATCTCCTGTAATATATGATGTACTCGCTGTCCTGCAGCTATAAGACGGGGGTGACATCTCCTGTAATATATAATGTACTCGCTGTCCTGCAGCTATAAGACGGGGGTGACATCTCCTGTAATATATAATGTACTCGCTGTCCTGCAGCTATAAGACGGGGGTGACATCTCCTGTAATATATAATGTACTCGCTGTCCTGCAGCTATAAGACAGGGGTGACATCTCCTGTAATATATGATGTACTCGCTGTCCTGCAGCTATAAGACGGGGGTGACATCTCCTGTAATATATAATGTACTCGCTGTCCTGCAGCTATAAGACGGGGGTGACATCTCCTGTAATATATGATGTACTCGCTGTCCTGCAGCTATAAGACGGAGGTGACATCTCCTGTAATATATGATGTACTCGCTGTCCTGCAGCTATAAGACGGGGGTGACATCTCCTGTAATATATAATGTACTCGCTGTCCTGCAGCTATAAGACGGGGGTGACATCTCCTGTAATATACGATGTACTCGCTGTCCTGCAGCTATAAGACGGGGGTGACATCTCCTGTAATATATGATGTACTCGCTGTCCTGCAGCTATAAGACGGGGGTGACATCTCCTGAAATATATAATGTACTCGCTGTCCTGCAGCTATAAGACGGGGGTGACATCTCCGGTAATATACGATGTACTCGCTGTCCTGCAGCTATAAGATGGGGGTGACCTCTCCTGTAATATATAAGGTACTCGCTGTCCTGCAGCTATAAGACGGGGGTAACATCTCCTGTAATATATAATGTACTCGCTGTCCTGCAGCTATAAGACGGGGGTGACATCTCCTGTAATATACGATGTACTCGCTGTCCTGCAGCTATAAGATGGGGGTGACCTCTCCTGTAATATATAAGGTACTCGCTGTCCTGCAGCTATAAGACGGGGGTAACATCTCCTGTAATATATAATGTACTCGCTGTCCTGCAGCTATAAGACGGGGGTGACATCTCCTGTAATATACGATGTACTCGCTGTCCTGCAGCTATAAGACGGGGGTGACATCTCCTGTAATATATGATGTACTCGCTGTCCTGCAGCTATAAGACGGGGGTGACATCTCCTGTAATATATAATGTACTCGCTGTCCTGCAGCTATAAGACGGGGGTGACATCTCCTGTAATATATAATGTACTCGCTGTCCTGCAGCTATAAGACGGGGGTGACATCTCCTGTAATATATAATGTACTCGCTGTCCTGCAGCTATAAGACGGGGGTGACATCTCCTGTAATATATGATGTACTCGCTGTCCTGCAGCTATAAGACGGGGGTGACATCTCCTGTAATATATAATGTACTCGCTGTCCTGCAGCTATAAGACGGGGGTGACATCTCCTGTAATATATGATGTACTCGCTGTCCTGCAGCTATAAGACGGAGGAGACATCTCCTGTAATATATGATGTACTCGCTGTCCTGCAGCTATAAGACGGGGGTGACATCTCCTGTAATATACGATGTACTCGCTGTCCTGCAGCTATAAGACGGGGGTGACCTCTCCTGTAATATATGATGTACTCGCTGTCCTGCAGCTATAAGACGGGGGTGACATCTCCTGTAATATACGATGTACTCGCTGTCCTGCAGCTATAAGACGGGGGTGACATCTCCTGTAATATATAATGTACTCGCTGTCCTGCAGCTATAAGACGGGGGTGACATCTCCTGTAATATACGATGTACTCGCTGTCCTGCAGCTATAAGACGGGGGTGACATCTCCTGTAATATATGATGTACTCGCTGTCCTGCAGCTATAAGACGGGGGTGACATCTCCTGTAATATATAATGTACTCGCTGTCCTGCAGCTATAAGACGGGGGTGACATCTCCTGTAATATATGATGTACTCGCTGTCCTGCAGCTATAAGACGGGGGTGACATCTCCTGTAATATATGATGTACTCGCTGTCCTGCAGCTATAAGACGGGGGTGACATCTCCTGTAATATACGATGTACTCGCTGTCCTGCAGCTATAGGACGGGGGTGACATCTCCTGTAATATATAATGTACTCGCTGTCCTGCAGCTATAAGACGGGGGTGACATCTCCTGTAATATATGATGTACTCGCTGTCCTGCAGCTATAAGACGGGGGTGACCTCTCCTGTAATATATAATGTACTCGCTGTCCTGCAGCTATAAGACGGGGGTAACATCTCCTGTAATATATAATGTACTCGCTGTCCTGCAGCTATAAGACGGGGGTGACATCTCCTGTAATATACGATGTACTCGCTGTCCTGCAGCTATAAGACGGGGGTGACATCTCCTGTAATATATAATGTACTCGCTGTCCTGCAGCTATAAGACGGGGGTGACATCTCCTGTAATATATAATGTACTCGCTGTCCTGCAGCTATAAGACGGGGGTGACATCTCCTGTAATATATAATGTACTCGCTGTCCTGCAGCTATAAGACGGGGGTGACATCTCCTGTAATATATAATGTACTCGCTGTCCTGCAGCTATAAGACGGAGGTGACATCTCCTGTAATATATAATGTACTCGCTGTCCTGCAGCTATAAGACGGGGGTGACATCTCCTGTAATATATAATGTACTCGCTGTCCTGCAGCTATAAGACGGGGGTGACATCTCCTGTAATATATAATGTACTCGCTGTCCTGCAGCTATAAGACGGGGGTGACATCTCCTGTAATATACGATGTACTCGCTGTCCTGCAGATATAAGACGGGGGTGACATCTCCTGTAATATACGATGTACTCGCTGTCCTGCAGCTATAAGACGGGGGTGACATCTCCTGTAATATATAATGTACTCGCTGTCCTGCAGCTATAAGTCGGGGGTGACCTCTCCTGTAATATATGATGTACTCGCTGTCCTGCAGCTATAAGACGGGGGGTGACCTCTCCTGTAATATATGATGTACTCGCTGTCCTGCAGCTATAAGACGGGGGTGACATCTCCTGTAATATATAATGTACTCGCTGTCCTGCAGCTATAAGACGGAGGTGACATCTCCTGTAATATATAATGTACTCGCTGTCCTGCAGCTATAAGACGGGGGTGACATCTCCTGTAATATACGATGTACTCGCTGTCCTGCAGCTATAAGACGGGGGTGACATCTCCTGTAATATATAATGTACTCGCTGTCCTGCAGCTATAAGACGGGGGTGACCTCTCCTGTAATATATAATGTACTCGCTGTCCTGCAGCTATAAGACGGAGGTGACATCTCCTGTAATATATGATGTACTCTCTGTCCTGCAGCTATAAGACGGGGGTGACCTCTCCTGTAATATATAATGTACTCGCTGTCCTGCAGCTATAAGACGGGGGTGACATCTCCTGTAATATATGATGTACTCGCTGTCCTGCAGCTATAAGACGGGGGTGACATCTCCTGTAATATACGATGTACTCGGTGTCCTGCAGCTATAAGACGGGGGTGACCTCTCCTGTAATATATAATTGTGGCCGGAGAGCCCCAGCCACGAGGCAAATGGCCGCCCTGGCACTGAAGGGGTTAATCCCTAGTGCCCGGCGCCATTTGCAAAGACAAAGGGGCTCTTGGCGCCAAATTTGAATTGTATTGTGGGCGCTAGGCGCCGTGTTTTATTAATGTTTAAAATATTGCAGAAATTGTATTTTAACTGTGCCGTGGTCCCGGACCCCTCCGGAGACCACGGCAGGGAGGACAGCCCCCGGCGCGCTCAGCAGAGTGTGCGCGCCGAGGGAGAGGAGGCAGCCGCTGACCGCCGGAGTCCGGGAGCTCCGCTCCCGGCAGCGGTCAGTGTAGCCCCGGGCGCACTGGAGTGTGCGCGCCGGGGAGAAGGGTGAGCGCTGCTGCTGGGAGCTCGGCTCCCGCTGCAGTGCTCTAGGTGAGAGCCGCCGCTGGGGGCCGAGAGCTCTGCTCCCGGCGCCTCAGCCCAGCACGGGTGGCCAGCCGCAGCAGCCGGGACGGACGTCCCGGGCTGCTAGTCGGCGAGGGGGGTGCGCTGCAGCCCGGCTCCCCGCCGGACGCTGCAGCGAGGCTAACAGACAGGCGCCGCTCATGGGGGACCGGGCTAGCCGGCTCCCTAGCGGCGTGGGCACATTAGGCGGCCAAGCAAGATGATGAGCGCTGGGGTCCGGGAGCTACGCTCCCGGCGCCCCAGCACCACAACAAGCCAGGGTCACGGCGGCCGGGACAAGTGTCCCGGTCCGCCGGACTTCGGTACAGGGGGGTGCGCCGCTGCGTGCGGCGAGGCCACTGATTAGTGCCACCCTGGGGGGACAGGGAGAGCCAGCTCCCTGGAACCCCAGAGGCAGAAAAGCAGGCTGGAGGATGGGGGAAGCCAGCCCCATACCTCCAGCACCCAGAGAGCCCTAACAGCCAGGCTGCAGGGCTAGGGAAGGCACTGCAGTGCCTGAGTATGTAGAGTCTGTGCAGGGCACAGGCTCAGTGTATATTTAAAAGGAAAAATGTACAGTGTGATTTAAAATGTAAATGTATTTAAAGATAAAGTGCACTTACTTGATTGTGTGTCCCAGGAGGGGGGAATCCATAGCTGTGCAGGCTGATGGATTCTCCCAGACCTTTTCCCTAAAAACGGAATGCTTTCCCATCCAGCCTCACAGTTCCAATGGGCACAGGGAGAAAGAGAAGCAGCTTAGCTATAAGACAAGCTGAGTGGTTTCTTGGAGCTCCATGGAGATCAGCCGTAGTGGACCAGAGACCTGGACCGGGGAGCCAGGCTGCCCAGCTCTGGAGCCCAAATCCAGGCTGCAGGCAGTGAGAAGGGGTCCCGGGCAGGTTTCTGGAAGTCAGTTTAGGAGGGAAAACCTCCCCCCAGCCAGACTGAACGGCACTGTGGGAGTAGCCTGCTCTCCCAGATGGGAGAGACAAAGGAGACCGGCCACTCCCCACTGTCCATTGGGGACAATGTTGTGTGTGCATGAGACCAGAGCATGCACAGCTCATGGGTAAACATTGATTGGTTGTACACCACAGGGCGGGCTTACCCCCTGTGGTAAGGGGTCTTGGAGAGGGATAAAAGGAGGGCAGTTGGCCCATAGGATTGTGTATTGTAACATCTTCTGCTGAAACATCTTAATTGTATGCTGTTGCCCCTAGCAATAGGGAGGAGCCTTTTTAAAGGTTTTTGAGCAATAAAACACCTTTGCCTCAAGAAGACTGCTTCATCTTGTGACCTACAGGGTTAGGCCAAACCTAGCCCCGTTCTCCGGCTGTCCAGGGAAGCACCTGACGTCTCCAAGCTCCGCCTTCCGCCAGCTACCGGTAGAGGCCTAGCAAGTGGCTAGTGGGGATTCGTCGACACCACACAGGTGTGGTAAAGCAGTGCGTCGGCACATACAGAGCAGAACCGTGGTTCCAAACGCCACGGCAGGTTAGGAGTTTGGTGGTGGCAGCAAGAACCCGCCCACAACGCAGTGGGTGGAGTCAGTAACAGGCGGTTACTGACGGTAAGCGGGAATCCCCTATGTGGTCAGGCCTCGTGCGGCTTGACCTTCCATTCTGTGCGCAGTCGACGGGACGCGGCAAGCGGCGAGTGCTTCCGTACGGTACCGTCCTGTCACAGAAATTGGTGGCATAGTGGTGGGATAATCCCAGGCGGCTTTTCATCACCTGATTGGAGAAGCCGAGTTACTCAGGAGAGGAGTAACTGCAGCGAAGGAGAACGCCCAAGATGGCGGAATTCAGCGGAATGTCCAAGGAGGATCTGGAGATCGTATGCCAGGGGAAGGGTATGGATATCCCTTCCAACGCGTCCAGAAGCGTCATGAAGGCGGCGCTCAGGAGCGTGGAGGAGTCTCATCGGGCGGAGGTGGAAAGCACTGACGGCGTCAGCATCGCAGAGGACGGCCCAACAGTGGACCTTCGTAAGGAACCGGTGAGAACCACAAGCCCCGCCCCCTTTCACAGCAGCCATGTTTCCCAGCAATCCCTAGCAGGGCCAGGATCCCAACGTCCCAGGGGGGGCAGTACGGATAGCCTAGCAGATCGGCTAGCGGAATTGGGGGAAAGGGCAACGGAGCAAGAGCGCTTGATCATCATCCAGATGTGGCGTGATGAGCGGGCACCACAGGCCGTGATACCCCGGGAGCCGTTGTCAGCTGTTGTACACAGATCAGGACGTATTCAGTTTGCCAAGTTTGCAGACAGTGATGGGGACATTGATGGACATTTGCAAGTTTTTGAAAGGACTTGTAAACTACACGATCTACCCAAGTCAGAGTGGGTGAGACACCTTGTGCCCACTCTGCATGGAGAGGCCTTGGAGGCCTATCGAGGAGTGGCGACGGAGGACTGTGGGAACTACGACGAAGTCGAGAAGGCCCTCCTCCAGCGATTCTTCATCACTCCTGAGTCTTACAGGAAGAAATTCAGAGACTTGCCCAAGAATCCTAGCAGCACCCATGAGCAGTTCGCCACCCAGCTGCGGCAGTACGTGGTGAAGTGGGTGAAGGATTCGGAAGCCACTACATGGGACGCACTGATCGACCTGATCTGCAGGGAGCAGTTCTACCGCCGGTGCGCCCAAGAAGTGAAGGAGTGGGTGCTAGATCGGGAGCCACCCAGCTTAAAGATGGCTGCCCAATTAGCCGACAAGTATGTGGCAATTCGGCCACGGGGGCAGAAGCGCCCCGCCAGCAGCCAGCTCCAACAGACTGTACCACCAAGGGGACCACCCTCTTCAGCTCATCAACCCCAAAGACAAGCATCTTCCAACCCGGGTGCTCTTGGCCAGCAACCGCACCGCAGCGTCCCTGCCACTGATCAGAGATCATCGGTGCCACGACTGGAGAAGAAGTGCTACGGCTGTGGGAAAATCGGACATCTGAGGATGAACTGTCCTGCATCCCAAGCACCCCAGACTCGTGCCCCAAATCCGAGTGCTGGAGCCCGGATCGCTTGTTTGACGAGAGGAGATGAGATTACAGAGACTGTTCCCCCTCCAGTCAGTCCGATGGAGTGTGGCGAGAGACAGGTGCACTCTGCGGAGAGAGTCACCTGCATGGCCAAACAGCCCCTACACAACATGTGGAGGCACCTGCAGCCAGTCCACGTGGGACCTCTGCAGGGAGAAGGCCTAAGAGACTCTGGGGCCTCAATCACTGTGGTGAGCCCCCACCTTATAGATCCTGCTGCAGTATTGCAGGGTCGCACTGCCACGGTCACCCTGGCAGAAGGAACAGAAAAAGCGGTTCCCATGGCAAGAGTCTACCTGGACTGGGGAGCTGGACCAGAGTTGCGAGAAGTTGCCGTCATGGATGGTCTCCCAACTGATGTGGTCCTAGGAAATGATCTGGGTGGTGGGATCGTCACTATGTTTGTTGGCGCCATTCCCCGGAGTCAAGTTCCAAAACCACTGTTGACATCAGCTGCTCCAGCACAGCCCAGCCCAGAGGAAAAGACTACAGCTGCTAGACAACTGCCAGCACAGCCAACCACAGCATCAACCAGCCCAGAGGAAAAGATCACAGCGGCTAGATCAGTACATCGACCCCGCATGCCTTTTGCCTCTGGTATGCCCACGTCCCCTAGCAACGCAGAGGATGTCGGTTCCAGCTCGTTTGATCCTGTGGGGGTGCCCAATGATGTTCCTGACCCAAGTGGTTTGCCAACTCCGGCGGTGAGTATGAGAAACCACATTGACTTTTCCATGACTGACCCCTACCAGACTGACCCTAGTAGTCCCCACCTAGATCCCCCTGTAGAGCGTCCCAATTTAGGAGAGATTGAGGGCCACAGGCAGGAGTTTAGGGAGGCTCAACTCTCTGACCCATCCCCGAAAGGCATGAGGCGCCACTCTGGCAGCGGCCTTGACAGGGTTGGGGCAGGAAGTTTGACCGGGCGGGAAGGGTTAAGGTACAGGGTAGACAGGAAAGTGGGAGGGGATAGACCAGATAGGGAATGTGTCCAACTGGTCCCCTCAGGGAACGTTCCTGCGCAACCAGTGTCGGTTGCCAGCGAAACCCCTTTGGACGGTAACCCGGAGACAGACCGTACCCTGAAGTGCCTGATACAGAGCTTACCCTGGTCTGGAATGTCGAATGACGCCCAGACCAACTGTAAGGCTGGTGCCATGCGTTGGCAGCCGGGGCACTCCAGCGGTTGTGTTGTCTCTGGGCCTCTGCCCATAGGAGAACCCTTGCAGCAAGTTGCTGCGGACATAGCAGGTCCCCTGCCTGTGCGCAGTAGATCGGGGAAGACACGCAGCCTCCCTGTAGTGGATGCCACACAGGATCCAGAGGCTGGAGGTCTGGCCGCCATCACTGTGGCACAGGTAGCGGACGAGCAGGAAGGAGTAGGCCTAGGTGACAGGGTAGGTTTCCCGAGTCATAGGTCGACAGAGGAGGATTGGAGGGCAGATCTGACAGTAAGGGCAGACAGTTGCCAGATAGGTATGACGGAGGTGCAGTGCCTGGGGCACCATGTGGGAGGAGACAGGGGTAGGCCCAACCCAGAGGGGGTGGAGGCAACCAGAGGCTGTCCCCGACCCACATCACCCAGATCGGTACTGACCTTAGAACCTGTAAGGCCCTACGGACATGTTGTCATTGACTTTAGTCCTGTAGTGAACCCCTTGACAGAGATGGCTAGGAAGGGCATTCCCAAGTCAGTGGACTTTGCACCCGCTTGCGAGTTGGCATTCCAGTCATTGAAGGAGGCTCGGGTACCCGCTCCAGTGCTGATGGCGCACATTCTTGACCAGGACTGTGTGTTACGAACTATTGCGCCACTGCACGGACTGGGAGCAGTACCGAGCCAGAAAGAGCCATATGGGCAGGAGCACCCTGTGGCCTGGTTGAGCAGAAAACTGCTATGGTGGGAGGTGGGGTATGCCACAGTTGGGACACCGTGGGTGGCACTTGTTTGTAACCGGCTCCCCACCGTGGTGACTTACCACCTACCTGTTAGGTGGCTGCAACCGACCTTGGGGGAATTGGACAGACTTTTGTGGTGGAGCCTTGAACTTGGACTTCAGGTGGACTATTTGAACATTGTGCACCCACGAAGAGAGGCCCACTACACTATGGATGAACTGTCTAGGCCAGGGCCTACACCCCCCAGGTAGCGTCCCCTTCACCCCAACGGACTGCGGGACCAGGACCCAAATCGTTGGGACATGGGTCCCTGGTTGACCCGCTTGAATGGGGGGGGAGGAGTGTGGCCGGAGAGCCCCAGCCACGAGGCAAATGGCCGCCCTGGCACTGAAGGGGTTAATCCCTAGTGCCCGGCGCCATTTGCAAAGACAAAGGGGCTCTTGGCGCCAAATTTGAATTGTATTGTGGGCGCTAGGCGCCGTGTTTTATTAATGTTTAAAATATTGCAGAAATTGTATTTTAACTGTGCCGTGGTCCCGGACCCCTCCGGAGACCACGGCAGGGAGGACAGCCCCCGGCGCGCTCAGCAGAGTGTGCGCGCCGAGGGAGAGGAGGCAGCCGCTGACCGCCGGAGTCCGGGAGCTCCGCTCCCGGCAGCGGTCAGTGTAGCCCCGGGCGCACTGGAGTGTGCGCGCCGGGGAGAAGGGTGAGCGCTGCTGCTGGGAGCTCGGCTCCCGCTGCAGTGCTCTAGGTGAGAGCCGCCGCTGGGGGCCGAGAGCTCTGCTCCCGGCGCCTCAGCCCAGCACGGGTGGCCAGCCGCAGCAGCCGGGACGGACGTCCCGGGCTGCTAGTCGGCGAGGGGGGTGCGCTGCAGCCCGGCTCCCCGCCGGACGCTGCAGCGAGGCTAACAGACAGGCGCCGCTCATGGGGGACCGGGCTAGCCGGCTCCCTAGCGGCGTGGGCACATTAGGCGGCCAAGCAAGATGATGAGCGTTGGGGTCCGGGAGCTACGCTCCCGGCGCCCCAGCACCACAACAAGCCAGGGTCACGGCGGCCGGGACAAGTGTCCCGGTTCGCCGGACTTCGGTACAGGGGGGTGCGCCGCTGCGTGCGGCGAGGCCACTGATTAGTGCCACCCTGGGGGGACAGGGAGAGCCAGCTCCCTGGAACCCCAGAGGCAGAAAAGCAGGCTGGAGGATGGGGGAAGCCAGCCCCATACCTCCAGCACCCAGAGAGCCCTAACAGCCAGGCTGCAGG
This sequence comes from Pseudophryne corroboree, assembly GCF_028390025.1. Taxonomy (NCBI): domain Eukaryota; kingdom Metazoa; phylum Chordata; class Amphibia; order Anura; family Myobatrachidae; genus Pseudophryne; species Pseudophryne corroboree. The sequence continues at coordinate 838,446,446 of NC_086449.1, read as the reverse complement.
GCTAGGGAAGGCACTGCAGTGCCTGAGTATGTAGAGTCTGTGCAGGGCACAGGCTCAGTGTATATTTAAAAGGAAAAATGTACAGTGTGATTTAAAATGTAAATGTATTTAAAGATAAAGTGCACTTACTTGATTGTGTGTCCCAGGAGGGGGGAATCCATAGCTGTGCAGGCTGATGGATTCTCCCAGACCTTTTCCCTAAAAACGGAATGCTTTCCCATCCAGCCTCACAGTTCCAATGGGCACAGGGAGAAAGAGAAGCAGCTTAGCTATAAGACAAGCTGAGTGGTTTCTTGGAGCTCCATGGAGATCAGCCGTAGTGGACCAGAGACCTGGACCGGGGAGCCAGGCTGCCCAGCTCTGGAGCCCAAATCCAGGCTGCAGGCAGTGAGAAGGGGTCCCGGGCAGGTTTCTGGAAGTCAGTTTAGGAGGGAAAACCTCCCCCCAGCCAGACTGAACGGCACCGTGGGAGTAGCCTGCTCTCCCAGATGGGAGAGACAAAGGAGACCGGCCACTCCCCACTGTCCATTGGGGACAATGTTGTGTGTGCATGAGACCAGAGCATGCACAGCTCATGGGTAAACATTGATTGGTTGTACACCACAGGGCGGGCTTACCCCCTGTGGTAAGGGGTCTTGGAGAGGGATAAAAGGAGGGCAGTTGGCCCATAGGATTGTGTATTGTAACATCTTCTGCTGAAACATCTTAATTGTATGCTGTTGCCCCTAGCAATAGGGAGGAGCCTTTTTAAAGGTTTTTGAGCAATAAAACACCTTTGCCTCAAGAAGACTGCTTCATCTTGTGACCTACAGGGTTAGGCCAAACCTAGCCCCGTTCTCCGGCTGTCCAGGGAAGCACCTGACGTCTCCAAGCTCCGCCTTCCGCCAGCTACCGGTAGAGGCCTAGCAAGTGGCTAGTGGGGATTCGTCGACACCACACAGGTGTGGTAAAGCAGTGCGTCGGCACATACAGAGCAGAACCGTGGTTCCAAACGCCACGGCAGGTTAGGAGTTTGGTGGTGGCAGCAAGAACCCGCCCACAACGCAGTGGGTGGAGTCAGTAACAGGCGGTTACTGACGGTAAGCGGGAATCCCCTATGTGGTCAGGCCTCGTGCGGCTTGACCTTCCATTCTGTGCGCAGTCGACGGGACGCGGCAAGCGGCGAGTGCTTCCGTACGGTACCGTCCTGTCACAATAATGTACTCGCTGTCCTGCAGCTATAAGACGGGGGTGACACCTCCTGTAATATATAATGTACTCGCTGTCCTGCAGCTATAAGACGGGGGTGACATCTCCTGTAATATATGATGTACTCTCTGTCCTGCAGCTATAAGACGGGGGTGACACCTCCTGTAATATATAATGTACTCGCTGTCCTGCAGCTATAAGACGGGGGTGACATCTCCTGTAATATATGATGTACTCGCTGTCCTGCAGCTATAAGAGGGGGGTGACATCTCCTGTAATATACGATGTACTCGCTGTCCTGCAGCTATAAGACGGGGGTGACATCTCCTGTAATATATGATGTACTCGCTGTCCTGCAGCTATAAGACGGGGTGACATCTCCTGTAATATATAATGTACTCGCTGTCCTGCAGCTATAAGACGGGGGTGACATCTCCTGTAATATATAATGTACTCGCTGTCCTGCAGCTATAAGACGGAGGTGACATCTCCTGTAATATACGATGTACTCGCTGTCCTGCAGCTATAAGACGGGGATGACTTCTCCTGTAATATATAATGTACTCGCTGTCCTGCAGATATAAGACGGGGGTGACATCTCCTGTAATATATAATGTACTCGCTGTCCTGCAGCTATAAGACGGGGGTGACCTCTCCTGTAATATATAATGTACTCGCTGTCCTGCAGCTATAAGACGGAGGTGACATCTCCTGTAATATATAATGTACTCGCTGTCCTGCAGCTATAAGACGGAGGTGACATCTCCTGTAATATATGATGTACTCGCTGTCCTGCAGCTATAAGACGGGGGTGATATCTCCTGTAATATATGATGTACTCGCTGTCCTGCAGCTATAAGACGGAGGTGACATCTCCTGTAATATATGATGTACTCGCTGTCCTGCAGCTATAAGACGGAGGTGACATCTCCTGTAATATATAATGTACTCGCTGTCCTGCAGCTATAAGACGGGGGTGACATCTCCTGTAATATATAATGTACTCGCTGTCCTGCAGCTATAAGACGGAGGTGACATCTCCTGTAATATATGATGTACTCGCTGTCCTGCAGCTATAAGACGGGGGTGACATCTCCTGTAATATACGATGTACTCGCTGTCCTGCAGCTATAAGACGGGGGTGACATCTCCTGTAATATATGATGTACTCGCTGTCCTGCAGCTATAAGACGGGGTGACATCTCCTGTAATATATAATGTACTCGCTGTCCTGCAGCTATAAGACGGGGGTGACATCTCCTGTAATATATAATGTACTCGCTGTCCTGCAGCTATAAGACGGAGGTGACATCTCCTGTAATATACGATGTACTCGCTGTCCTGCAGCTATAAGACGGGGATGACTTCTCCTGTAATATATAATGTACTCGCTGTCCTGCAGATATAAGACGGGGGTGACATCTCCTGTAATATATAATGTACTCGCTGTCCTGCAGCTATAAGACGGGGGTGACCTCTCCTGTAATATATAATGTACTCGCTGTCCTGCAGCTATAAGACGGAGGTGACATCTCCTGTAATATACGATGTACTCGCTGTCCTGCAGCTATAAGACGGGGATGACTTCTCCTGTAATATATAATGTACTCGCTGTCCTGCAGATATAAGACGGAGGTGACATCTCCTGTAATATATGATGTACTCGCTGTCCTGCAGCTATAAGACGGGGGTGATATCTCCTGTAATATATTATGTACTCGCTGTCCTGCAGCTATAAGACGGAGGTGACATCTCCTGTAATATATGATGTACTCGCTGTCCTGCAGCTATAAGACGGAGGTGACATCTCCTGTAATATATAATGTACTCGCTGTCCTGCAGCTATAAGACGGGGGTGACATCTCCTGTAATATATAATGTACTCGCTGTCCTGCAGCTATAAGACGGAGGTGACATCTCCTGTAATATATGATGTACTCGCTGTCCTGCAGCTATAAGACGGGGGTGACATCTCCTGTAATATACAATGTACTCGCTGTCCTGCAGATATAAGACGGGGGTGACCTCTCCTGTAATATATGATGTACTCGCTGTCCTGCAGCTATAAGACGGAGGTGACATCTCCTGTAATATATGATGTACTCGCTGTCCTGCAGCTATAAGACGGGGGTGACATCTCCTGTAATATATGATGTACTCGCTGTCCTGCAGATATAAGACGGGGGTGACATCTCCTGTAATATATGATGTACTCGCTGTCCTGCAGCTATAAGACGGGGGTGACATCTCCTGTAATATACGATGTACTCGCTGTCCTGCAGCTATAAGACGGGGGTGACCTCTCCTGTAATATATAATGTACTCGCTGTCCTGCAGATATAAGACGGGGGTGACCTCTCCTGTAATATACGATGTACTCGCTGTCCTGCAGCTATAAGACGGGGGTGACCTCTCCTGTAATATATAATGTACTCGCTGTCCTGCAGCTATAAGACGGGGTGACATCTCCTGTAATATATAATGTACTCGCTGTCCTGCAGCTATAAGACGGGGGTGACATCTCCTGTAATATATGATGTACTCGCTGTCCTGCAGCTATAAGACGGGGTGATATCTCCTGTAATATACAATGTACTCGCTGTCCTGCAGCTATAAGACGGGGGTGACATCTCCTGTAATATACAATGTACTCGCTGTCCTGCAGCTATAAGACGGGGGTGACCTCTCCTGTAATATACGATGTACTCGCTGTCCTGCAGCTATAAGACGGGGGTGACATCTCCTGTAATATATAATGTACTCGCTGTCCTGCAGCTATAAGACGGGGGTGACATCTCCTGTAATATATCATGTACTCGCTGTCCTGCAGCTATAAGACGGGGGTGACATCTCCTGTAATATATGATGTACTCGCTGTCCTGCAGCTATAAGACGGGGGGTGACATCTCCTGTAATATATAATGTACTCGCTGTCCTGCAGCTATAAGACGGGGGTGACATCTCCTGTAATATATAATGTACTCGCTGTCCTGCAGCTATAAGACGGGGGTGACATCTCCTGTAATATATAATGTACTCGCTGTCCTGCAGCTATAAGACGGGGGTGACCTCTCCTGTAATATATGATGTACTCGCTATCCTGCAGCTATAAGACGGGGGTGACCTCTCCTGTAATATATGATGTACTCGCTGTCCTGCAGCTATAAGACGGGGGTGACATCTCCTGTAATATATAATGTACTCGCTGTCCTGCAGCTATAAGACGGGGGTGATATCTCCTGTAATATATAATGTACTCGCTGTCCTGCAGCTATAAGACGGAGGTGACATCTCCTGTAATATATGATGTACTCGCTGTCCTGCAGCTATAAGACGGAGGTGACATCTCCTGTAATATATGATGTACTCGCTGTCCTGCAGCTATAAGACGGGGGTGACATCTCCTGTAATATATGATGTACTCGCTGTCCTGCAGCTATAAGACGGGGGTGACATCTCCTGTAATATATAATGTACTCGCTGTCCTGCAGCTATAAGACGGGGGTGACATCTCCTGTAATATATGATGTACTCTCTGTCCTGCAGCTATAAGACGGGGGTGACACCTCCTGTAATATATAATGTACTCGCTGTCCTGCAGCTATAAGACGGGGGTGACATCTCCTGTAATATATGATGTACTCGCTGTCCTGCAGCTATAAGAGGGGGGTGACATCTCCTGTAATATACGATGTACTCGCTGTCCTGCAGCTATAAGACGGGGGTGACATCTCCTGTAATATATGATGTACTCGCTGTCCTGCAGCTATAAGACGGGGTGACATCTCCTGTAATATATAATGTACTCGCTGTCCTGCAGCTATAAGACGGGGGTGACATCTCCTGTAATATATAATGTACTCGCTGTCCTGCAGCTATAAGACGGAGGTGACATCTCCTGTAATATACGATGTACTCGCTGTCCTGCAGCTATAAGACGGGGATGACTTCTCCTGTAATATATAATGTACTCGCTGTCCTGCAGATATAAGACGGGGGTGACATCTCCTGTAATATATAATGTACTCGCTGTCCTGCAGCTATAAGACGGGGGTGACCTCTCCTGTAATATATAATGTACTCGCTGTCCTGCAGCTATAAGACGGAGGTGACATCTCCTGTAATATATAATGTACTCGCTGTCCTGCAGCTATAAGACGGAGGTGACATCTCCTGTAATATATGATGTACTCGCTGTCCTGCAGCTATAAGACGGGGGTGATATCTCCTGTAATATATGATGTACTCGCTGTCCTGCAGCTATAAGACGGAGGTGACATCTCCTGTAATATATGATGTACTCGCTGTCCTGCAGCTATAAGACGGAGGTGACATCTCCTGTAATATATAATGTACTCGCTGTCCTGCAGCTATAAGACGGGGGTGACATCTCCTGTAATATATAATGTACTCGCTGTCCTGCAGCTATAAGACGGAGGTGACATCTCCTGTAATATATGATGTACTCGCTGTCCTGCAGCTATAAGACGGGGGTGACATCTCCTGTAATATACGATGTACTCGCTGTCCTGCAGCTATAAGACGGGGGTGACATCTCCTGTAATATATGATGTACTCGCTGTCCTGCAGCTATAAGACGGGGTGACATCTCCTGTAATATATAATGTACTCGCTGTCCTGCAGCTATAAGACGGGGGTGACATCTCCTGTAATATATAATGTACTCGCTGTCCTGCAGCTATAAGACGGAGGTGACATCTCCTGTAATATACGATGTACTCGCTGTCCTGCAGCTATAAGACGGGGATGACTTCTCCTGTAATATATAATGTACTCGCTGTCCTGCAGATATAAGACGGGGGTGACATCTCCTGTAATATATAATGTACTCGCTGTCCTGCAGCTATAAGACGGGGGTGACCTCTCCTGTAATATATAATGTACTCGCTGTCCTGCAGCTATAAGACGGAGGTGACATCTCCTGTAATATACGATGTACTCGCTGTCCTGCAGCTATAAGACGGGGATGACTTCTCCTGTAATATATAATGTACTCGCTGTCCTGCAGATATAAGACGGAGGTGACATCTCCTGTAATATATGATGTACTCGCTGTCCTGCAGCTATAAGACGGGGGTGATATCTCCTGTAATATATTATGTACTCGCTGTCCTGCAGCTATAAGACGGAGGTGACATCTCCTGTAATATATGATGTACTCGCTGTCCTGCAGCTATAAGACGGAGGTGACATCTCCTGTAATATATAATGTACTCGCTGTCCTGCAGCTATAAGACGGGGGTGACATCTCCTGTAATATATAATGTACTCGCTGTCCTGCAGCTATAAGACGGAGGTGACATCTCCTGTAATATATGATGTACTCGCTGTCCTGCAGCTATAAGACGGGGGTGACATCTCCTGTAATATACAATGTACTCGCTGTCCTGCAGATATAAGACGGGGGTGACCTCTCCTGTAATATATGATGTACTCGCTGTCCTGCAGCTATAAGACGGAGGTGACATCTCCTGTAATATATGATGTACTCGCTGTCCTGCAGCTATAAGACGGGGGTGACATCTCCTGTAATATATGATGTACTCGCTGTCCTGCAGATATAAGACGGGGGTGACATCTCCTGTAATATATGATGTACTCGCTGTCCTGCAGCTATAAGACGGGGGTGACATCTCCTGTAATATACGATGTACTCGCTGTCCTGCAGCTATAAGACGGGGGTGACCTCTCCTGTAATATATAATGTACTCGCTGTCCTGCAGATATAAGACGGGGGTGACCTCTCCTGTAATATACGATGTACTCGCTGTCCTGCAGCTATAAGACGGGGGTGACCTCTCCTGTAATATATAATGTACTCGCTGTCCTGCAGCTATAAGACGGGGTGACATCTCCTGTAATATATAATGTACTCGCTGTCCTGCAGCTATAAGACGGGGGTGACATCTCCTGTAATATATGATGTACTCGCTGTCCTGCAGCTATAAGACGGGGTGATATCTCCTGTAATATACAATGTACTCGCTGTCCTGCAGCTATAAGACGGGGGTGACATCTCCTGTAATATACAATGTACTCGCTGTCCTGCAGCTATAAGACGGGGGTGACCTCTCCTGTAATATACGATGTACTCGCTGTCCTGCAGCTATAAGACGGGGGTGACATCTCCTGTAATATATAATGTACTCGCTGTCCTGCAGCTATAAGACGGGGGTGACATCTCCTGTAATATATCATGTACTCGCTGTCCTGCAGCTATAAGACGGGGGTGACATCTCCTGTAATATATGATGTACTCGCTGTCCTGCAGCTATAAGACGGGGGGTGACATCTCCTGTAATATATAATGTACTCGCTGTCCTGCAGCTATAAGACGGGGGTGACATCTCCTGTAATATATAATGTACTCGCTGTCCTGCAGCTATAAGACGGGGGTGACATCTCCTGTAATATATAATGTACTCGCTGTCCTGCAGCTATAAGACGGGGGTGACCTCTCCTGTAATATATGATGTACTCGCTATCCTGCAGCTATAAGACGGGGGTGACCTCTCCTGTAATATATGATGTACTCGCTGTCCTGCAGCTATAAGACGGGGGTGACATCTCCTGTAATATATAATGTACTCGCTGTCCTGCAGCTATAAGACGGGGGTGATATCTCCTGTAATATATAATGTACTCGCTGTCCTGCAGCTATAAGACGGAGGTGACATCTCCTGTAATATATGATGTACTCGCTGTCCTGCAGCTATAAGACGGGGGTGACATCTCCTGTAATATATGATGTACTCGCTGTCCTGCAGCTATAAGACGGGGGTGACATCTCCTGTAATATATAATGTACTCGCTGTCCTGCAGCTATAAGACGGGGGTGACATCTCCTGTAATATATAATGTACTCGCTGTCCTGCAGCTATAAGACGGGGGTGACATCTCCTGTAATATATGATGTACTCGCTGTCCTGCAGCTATAAGACGGGGGTGACATCTCCTGTAATATATAATGTACTCGCTGTCCTGCAGCTATAAGACGGGGGTGACATCTCCTGTAATATATAATGTACTCGCTGTCCTGCAGCTATAAGACGGGGGTGACATCTCCTGTAATATATAATATACTCGCTGTCCTGCAGATATAAGACGGGGGTGACATCTCCTGTAATATATAATGTACTCGCTATCCTGCAGCTATAAGACGGGGGTGACATCTCCTGTAATATATGATGTACTCGCTGTCCTGCAGCTATAAGACGGGGATAACATCTCCTGTAATATATAATGTACTCGCTGTCCTGCAGCTATAAGACGGGGGTGACATCTCCTGTAATATATGATGTACTCGCTGTCCTGCAGCTATAAGACGGGGGTGACATCTCCTGTAATATATAATGTACTCGCTGTCCTGCAGCTATAAGACGGGGATAACATCTCCTGTAATATATAATGTACTCGCTGTCCTGCAGCTATAAGACGGGGGTGACATCTCCTGTAATATATGATGTACTCGCTGTCCTGCAGCTATAAGACGGGCGTGACATCTCCTGTAATATATGATGTACTCGCTGTCCTGCAGCTATAAGACGGGGGTGACCTCTCCTGTAATATATAATGTACTCTCTGTCCTGCAGCTATAAGACGGAGGTGACATCTCCTGTAATATACAATGTACTCGCTGTCCTGCAGCTATAAGACGGGGGTGACATCTCCTGTAATATATGATGTACTCGCTGTCCTGCAGCTATAAGACGGAGGTGACATCTCCTGTAATATATAATGTACTCGCTGTCCTGCAGCTATAAGACGGGGGTGACATCTCCTGTAATATATAATGTACTCGCTATCCTGCAGCTATAAGACGGGGGTGACCTCTCCTGTAATATATAATGTACTCGCTGTCCTGCAGCTATAAGACGGGGGTGACATCTCCTGTAATATATAATGTACTCGCTGTCCTGCAGCTATAAGACGGGGGTGACATCTCCTGTAATATATAATGTACTCGCTGTCCAGCAGCTATAAGACGGGGGGTGACATCTCCTGTAATATATAATGTACTCGCTGTCCTGCAGATATAAGACGGAGGTGACATCTTCTGTAATATACGATGTACTCGCTGTCCTGCAGCTATAAGACGGGGGTGACATCTCCTGTAATATACGCTGTACTCGCTGTCCTGCAGCTATAAGACGGAGGTGACATCTCCTGTAATATACGATGTACTCACTGTCCTGCAGCTATAAGACGGGGGTGACCTCTCCTGTAATATATAATGTACTCGCTGTCCTGCAGCTATAAGACGGGGGTGACATCTCCTGTAATATATGATGTACTCGCTGTCCTGCAGCTATAAGACGGGGGTGACATCTCCTGTAATATATAATGTACTCGCTGTCCTGCAGCTATAAGACGGAGGTGACATCTTCTGTAATATACGATGTACTCGCTGTCCTGCAGCTATAAGACGGGGGTGACATCTCCTGTAATATACGCTGTACTCGCTGTCCTGCAGCTATAAGACGGAGGTGACATCTCCTGTAATATACGATGTACTCACTGTCCTGCAGCTATAAGACGGGGGTGACCTCTCCTGTAATATATAATGTACTCGCTGTCCTGCAGCTATAAGACGGGGGTGACATCTCCTGTAATATATGATGTACTCGCTGTCCTGCAGCTATAAGACGGGGGTGACATCTCCTGTAATATATAATGTACTCGCTGTCCTGCAGCTATAAGACGGGGGTGACCTCTCCTGTAATATATAATGTACTCGCTGTCCTGCAGCTATAAGACGGGGGTGACATCTCCTGTAATATATGATGTACTCGCTGTCCTGCAGCTATAAGACGGGGGTGACATCTCCTGTAATATATAATGTACTCGGTGTCCTGCAGCTATAAGACGGGGGTGACCTCTCCTGTACTATACGATGTACTCGCTGTCCTGCAGCTATAAGACGGGGGTGACATCTCCTGTAATATATAATGTACTCGCTGTCCTGCAGCTATAAGACGGGGGTGACATCTCCTGTAATATATGATGTACTCGCTGTCCTGCAGATATAAGACGGGGGTGACATCTCCTGTAATATATAATGTACTCGCTGTCCTGCAGCTATAAGACGGAGGTGACATCTCCTGTAATATATAATGTACTCGCTGTCCTGCAGCTATAAGACGGGGGTGACATCTCCTGTAATATAAAATGTACTCGCTGTCCTGCAGCTATAAGACGGGGGTGACATCTCCTGTAATATATGATGTACTCGCTGTCCTGCAGATATAAGACGGGGGTGACATCTCCTGTAATATATAATGTACTCGCTGTCCTGCAGCTATAAGACAGGGGTGACCTCTCCTGTAATATATGATGTACTCGCTGTACTGCAGCTATAAAACGGGGGTGACATCTCCTGTAATATATAATGTACTCGCTGTCCTGCAGCTATAAGACGGGGGTGACATCTCCTGTAATATATGATGTACTCGCTGTCCTGCAGCTATAAGACGGAGGTGACATCTCCTGTAATATATGATGTACTCGCTGTCCTGCAGCTATAAGACGGGGGTGACATCTCCTGTAATATATAATGTACTCGCTGTCCTGCAGCTATAAGACGGGGGTGACATCTCCTGTAATATATAATGTACTCGCTGTCCTGCAGCTATAAGACGGGGGTGACATCTCCTGTAATATATGATGTACTCGCTGTCCTGCAGCTATAAGACGGGGGTGACATCTCCTGTAATATATGATGTACTCGCTGTCCTGCAGCTATAAGACGGGGGTGACATCTCCTGTAATATATAATGTACTCGCTGTCCTGCAGCTATAAGACAGAGGTGACATCTCCTGTAATATATAATGTACTCGCTGTCCTGCAGCTATAAGACGGGGGTGACCTCTCCTGTAATATATAATGTACTCGCTGTCCTGCAGCTATAAGACGGGGGTGACATCTCCTGTAATATATAATGTACTAGCTGTCCTGCAGATATAAGACGGGGGTGACATCTCCTGTAATATAATATATAATGTACTCGCTGTCCTCCAGATATAAGACGGGGGTGACATCTCCTGTAATATATGATGTACTCGCTGTCCTGCAGCTATAAGACGGGGGTGACATCTCCTGTAATATATAATGTACTCGCTGTCCTGCAGCTATAAGACGGAGGTGACATCTCCTGTAATATATGATGTTCTCTCTGTCCTGCAGCTATAAGACGGGGGTGACATCTCCTGTAATATATAATGTACTCTCTGTCCTGCAGCTATAAGACGGAGGTGACATCTCCTGTAATATATGATGTACTCTCTGTCCTGCAGCTATAAGACGGGGGTGACATCTCCTGTAATATATAATGTACTCGCTGTCCTGCAGCTATAAGACGGAGGTGACATCTCCTGTAATATATGATGTACTCTCTGTCCTGCAGCTATAAGACGGGGGTGACCTCTCCTGTAATATATAATGTACTCGCTGTCCTGCAGCTATAAGACGGGGGTGACATCTCCTGTAATATATAATGTACTCGCTGTCCTGCAGCTATAAGACGGGGGTGACAGCTCCTGTAATATATGATGTACTCTCTGGCCTGCAGCTATAAGACGGGGGTGACATCTCCTGTAATATATGATGTACTCGCTGTCCTGCAGCTATAAGACGGGGGTGACATCTCCTGTAATATATGATGTACTCGCTGTCCAGCAGCTATAAGACGGGGGTGACATCTCCTGTAATATACGATGTACTCGCTGTCCTGCAGCTATAAGACGGGGGTGACATCTCCTTTAATATACGATGTACTCGCTGTCCTGCAGCTATAAGACGGGGGTGACCTCTCCTGTAATATATAATGTACTCGCTGTCCTGCAGCTATAAGACGGAGGTGACATCTCCTGTAATATATGATGTACTCGCTGTCCTGCAGCTATAAGACGGGGGTGACATCTCCTGTAATATATAATGTACTCGCTGTCCTGCAGCTATAAGACGGGGGTGACATCTCCTGTAATATATAATGTACTCGCTGTCCTGCAGCTATAAGACGGGGGTGACCTCTCCTGTAATATATAATGTACTCGCTGTCCTGCAGCTATAAGACGGAGGTGACCTCTCCTGTAATATATAATGTACTCGCTGTCCTGCAGCTATAAGACGGGGGTGACATCTCCTGTAATATATAATGTACTCGCTGTCCTGCAGCTATAAGACGAGGGTGACCTCTCCTGTAATATATGATGTACTCGCTGTCCTGCAGCTATAAGATGGCGGTGACCTCTCCTGTAATATATGATGTACTCTCTGTCCTGCAGATATAAGACGGGGGTGACATCTCCTGTAATATACGATATACTCGCTGTCCTGCAGCTATAAGACGGGGGTGACATCTCCTGTAATATATAATGTACTCGCTGTCCTGCAGCTATAAGACGGGGGTGACCTCTCCTGTAATATATGATGTACTCGCTGTCCTGCAGCTATAAGACGGGGGTGACCTCTCCTGTAATATATAATGTACTCGCTGTCCTGCAGCTATAAGACGGGGGTGACATCTCCTGTAATATATGATGTACTCGCTGTCCTGCAGCTATAAGACGGGGGTGACCTCTCCTGTAATATATGATGTACTCGCTGTCCTGCAGCTATAAGACGGGGTGACCTCTCCTGTAATATATAATGTACTCGCTGTCCTGCAGCTATAAGACGGGGGTGACCTCTTCTGTAATATATAATGTACTCGCTGTCCTGCAGCTATAAGACGGGGGTGACATCTCCTGTAATATATAATGTACTCGCTGTCCTGCAGCTATAAGACGGGGGTGACATCTCCTGTAATATATAATGTACTAGCTGTCCTGCAGATATAAGACGGGGGTGACATCTCCTGTAATATATGATGTACTCGCTGTCCTGCAGCTATAAGACGGGGGTGACCTCTCCTGTAATATATAATGTACTCGCTGTCCTGCAGCTATAAGACGGGGGTGACATCTCCTGTAATATATAATGTACTAGCTGTCCTGCAGATATAAGACGGGGGTGACATCTCCTGTAATATATGATGTACTCGCTGTCCTACAGCTATAAGACGGGGGTGACATCTCCTGTAATATATGATGTACTCGCTGTCCTGCAGCTATAAGACGGGGGTGACATCTCCTGTAATATAAGATGTACTCGCTGTCCTGCAGCTATAAGACGGGGGTGACATCTCCTGTAATATATAATGTACTCGCTGTCCTGCAGATATAAGACGGGGGTGACATCTCCTGTAATATATGATGTACTCGCTGTCCTGCAGCTATAAGACGGGGGTAACATCTCCTGTAATATATGATGTACTCGCTGTCCTGCAGCTATAAGACGGGGGTGACCTCTCCTGTAATATATATTGTACTCGCTGTCCTGCAGCTATAAGACGGGGGGGACATCTCCTGTAATATATGATGTACTCGCTGTCCTGCAGCTATAAGACGGGGGTGACATCTCCTGTAATATATGATGTACTCGCTGTCCTGCAGCTATAAGACGGGGGTGACATCTCCTGTAATATATAATGTACTCGCTGTCCTGCAGCTATAAGACGGGGGTGACATCTCCTGTAATATATGATGTACTCGCTGTCCTGCAGCTATAAGACGGGGGTGACATCTCCTGTAATATATGATGTACTCGCTGTCCTGCAGCTATAAGACGGGGGTGACATCTCCTGTAATATATAATATACTCTCTGTCCTGCAGCTATAAGACGGGGGTGACCTTTCCTGTAATATATAATGTACTCGCTGTCCTGCAGCTATAAGACGGGGGTGACATCTCCTGTAATATATGATGTACTCGCTGTCCTGCAGCTATAAGACGGGGGTGACATCTCCTGTAATATATAATGTACTCGCTGTCCTGCAGCTATAAGACGGGGGTAACATCTCCTGTAATATATACTCGCTGTCCTGCAGCTATAAGACGGGGGTGACATCTCCTGTAATATATGATGTACTCGCTGTCCTGCAGCTATAAGACGGGGGTGACATCTCCTGTAATATATGATGTACTCTCTGTCCTGCAGCTATAAGACGGAGGTGACATCTCCTGTAATATATAATGTACTCGCTGTCCAGCAGCTATAAGACGGGGGTGACCTCTCCTGTAATATATAATGTACTCGCTGTCCTGCAGCTATAAGACGGGGGTGACATCTCCTGTAATATATGATGTACTCGCTGTCCTGCAGATATAAGACGGGGGTGACCTCTCCTGTAATATACGCTGTACTCGCTGTCCTGCAGATATAAGACGGGGGTGACCTCTCCTGTAATATACGATGTACTCGCTGTCCTGCAGCTATAAGACGGGGGTGACCTCTCCTGTAATATATGATGTACTCGCTGTCCTGCAGCTATAAGACGGGGGTGACATCTCCTGTAATATATAATGTACTCGCTGTCCTGCAGCTATAAGACGGGGGTGACATCTCCTGTAATATATGATGTATTCGCTGTCCTGCAGCTATAAGACGGGGGTGACATCTCCTGTAATATATGATGTACTCGCTGTCCTGCAGCTATAAGACGGGGTGACATCTCCTGTAATATATGATGTACTCGCTGCCCTGCAGCTATAAGACGGGGGTGACCTCTCCTGTAATATATGATGTACTCGCTGTCCTGCAGCTATAAGACGGGGGTGACATCTCCTGTAATATATGATGTACTCGCTGTCCTGCAGATATAAGACGGGGTGACCTCTCCTGTAATATATGATGTACTCGCTGTCCTGCAGCTATAAGACGGGGGTGACATCTCCTGTAATATATGATGTACTCGCTGTCCTGCAGCTATAAGACGGGGGTGACATCTCCTGTAATATATAATATACTCGCTGTCCTGCAGATATAAGACGGGGGTGACCTCTCCTGTAATATATGATGTACTCGCTGTCCTGCAGCTATAAGACGGGGGTGACATCTCCTGTAATATACGATGTACTCACTGTCCTGCAGCTATAAGACGGGGGTGACATCTCCTGTAATATATAATGTACTCGCTGTCCTGCAGCTATAAGACGGGGGTGACATCTCCTGTAATATATGATGTACTCGCTGTCCTGCAGCTATAAGACGGGGGTGACATCTCCTGTAATATATGATGTACTCTCTGTCCTGCAGCTATAAGACGGGGGTGACATCTCCTGTAATATATAATGTACTCGCTGTCCTGCAGCTATAAGACGGGGGGGTGACATCTCCTGTAATATATAATGTACTCGCTGTCCTGCAGCTATAAGACGGGGGTGACCTCTCCTGTAATATATAATGTACTCGCTGTCCTGCAGCTATAAGACGGAGGTGACATCTCCTGTAATATATGATGTACTCGCTGTCCTGCAGCTATAAGACGGGGGTGACATCTCCTGTAATATATGATGTACTCGCTGTCCTGCAGCTATAAGACGGGGGTGACATCTCCTGTAATATATGATGTACTCGCTGTCCTGCAGCTATAAGACGGGGGTGACATCTCCTGTAATATATAATGTACTCGCTGTCCTGCAGCTATAAGACGGGGGTGACATCTCCTGTAATATATGATGTACTCGCTGTCCTGCAGCTATAAGACGGGGGTGACATCTCCTGTAATATATGATGTACTCGCTGTCCTGCAGCTATAAGACGGGGGTGACATCTCCTGTAATATATAATGTACTCGCTGTCCTGCAGCTATAAGACAGGGGTGACATCTCCTGTAATATATAATGTACTCGCTGTCCTGCAGCTATAAGACGGGGGTGACATCTCCTGTAATATATAATGTACTCGCTGTCCTGCAGCTATAAGACGGGGGTGACATCTCCTGTAATATATAATGTACTCGCTGTCCTGCAGCTATAAGACGGGGGTGACATCTCCTGTAATATATAATGTACTCGCTGTCCTGCAGCTATAAGACGGGGGTGACCTCTCCTGTAATATATAATGTACTCGCTGTCCTGCAGCTATAAGACGGGGGTGACATCTCCTGTAATATATGATGTACTCTCTGTCCTGCAGCTATAAGACGGGGGGGTGACATCTCCTGTAATATATAATGTACTCGCTGTCCTGCAGCTATAAGACGGGGGTGACATCTCCTGTAATATATAATGTACTCGCTGTCCTGCAGCTATAAGACGGGGGTGACATCTCCTGTAATATATGATGTACTCGCTGTCCTGCAGCTATAAGACGGGGATAACATCTCCTGTAATATATAATGTACTCGCTGTCCTGCAGCTATAAGACGGGGGTGACATCTCCTGTAATATATAATGTACTCGCTGTCCTGCAGCTATAAGACGGAGGTGACATCTCCTGTAATATATAATGTACTCGCTGTCCTGCAGCCTTTGGTATAAGATGTAATAATGGTCCTCGTTCTGTCTCCTCAGGTCTCATTAACATCCCGGCCGTGGCTCTTGGGGTCTTCTCTGGTGGGATCATCATAAAGAAATGTCGGATACATATTGTGGGGGCAGCGAGGCTGTTACTGGGTTCCTCTGTGATAGGATACCTCCTCCTACTGTGCCTGGCTGTACTGGGCTGCGGGAGGGCCCCCGTGGCTGGTCTGACTGTGTCCTATGACGGGTATGTATAGGGTACAAGGTGGATTGCTGCCTCAGTTGTGCACACATACATTATATATATATATATATATATATATATATATACTGTGAAACGAGGGTCACATACGCTGGGTTAATGGTTCAAACAGCTTACCTTTATTCTCAGGCCGGTAACAGCATCAGGTTAGCGTCATACACCAGGCTTGTAGTCATGACACAACATACCAGCATATCACAGGGTCAGTGGCCCTGCCATACCCAACATTATTACTCATCACCTACCCCCTGTACTGTACCACTCCACTACCAACATTATTATTACCACTACTAACAGTATTACTCCTCACCTGTACTGTACCACTCCACTACTACCATTATTACTACCACTACTAACAATATTACTCCTCACTTATCCCCTGTACTGTACCACTCCACTACCAACATTATTACTACTACTACCAACATTATTACTCTTCATCTACCCCCTGTACTGTACCACTCCACTACCAACATTACTCATCACCTACCCCCTGTACTGTACCACTCCAGTACCAATATCATTACTCATCACCTACCCCCTGTACTGTACCACTCCACTACCAACATTATTACTACCACTAACATTATTACTCCTCACCTGTACTGTACCACTCCAGTACCATTATTACTACCACTACTAACAATATTACTCCTTACTTATCCCATGTACTGTACCACTCCACTACCAACATTATTACTATCCCTCACCTATCCCCTGTACTGTACCACTCCACTACCAACATTATTATTACCACTACTAACAGTATTACTCCTCACCTGTACTGTACCACTCCACTACTACCATTATTACTACCACTACTAACAATATTACTCCTCACTTATCCCCTGTACTGTACCACTCCACTACCAACATTATTACTACTACTACCAACATTATTACTCTTCATCTACCCCCTGTACTGTACCACTCCACTACCAACATTACTCATCACCTACCCCCTGTACTGTACCACTCCAGTACAAATATCATTACTCATCACCTACCCCCTGTACTGTCCCACTCCACTACCAACATTATTACTACCACTAACATTATTACTCCTCACCTGTACTGTACCACTCCAGTACCATTATTACTACCACTACTAACAATATTACTCCTTACTTATCCCATGTACTGTACCACTCCACTACCAACATTATTACTATCCCTCACCTATCCCCTGTACTGTACCACTCCACTACCAACATTATTACTACCACTACTAACATTATTACTCCTCACCTGTACTATACCACTCCACTACCAACATTACTCATCACCTACCCCCTGTACTGTACCACTCCACTACCAACATTATTACTACCACTACTAACAGTATTACTCCTCACCTGTACTATACCACTCCAGTACCATTATTACTACCACTACTAACAATATTACTCCTTACTTATCCCCTGTACTGTACCACTCCACTACCAACATTATTACTACCACTACTAACAATATTACTCCTCACCTGTACTGTACCACTCCAGTACCATTATTACTACGACTACTAACAATATTACTCCTTACTTATCCCCTGTACTGTACCACTCCACTACCAACATTATTACTACTACCACCAACATTACTCCTCATCTACCCCCTGTACACTACCACTCCAGTACCAATATTATTACTACCAACATTATTACTCATCACCTACCCCCTGTACTGTACCACTCCACTACCAACATTATTACTATCCCTCACCTATCCCCTGTACTGTACCACTCCACTACCAACATTATTACTACCACTACTAACATTATTACTCCTCACCTGTACTATACCACTCCACTACCAACATTATTACTCATCACCTACCCCCTGTACTGTACCACTCCACTACCAACATTATTACTACCACTACTACTCCTCACCTGTACTGTACCACTCCAGTACCATTATTACTACCACTACTAACAATATTACTCCTTACTTATCCCCTGTACTGTACCACTACACTACCAACATTATTACTACTACCACTAACATTATTACTCCTCATCTACCCCCTGTACTGTACCACTCCAGTACCAATATTATTACTACCACTACCAACATTATTACTCATCACCTACCCCCTGCACTGTACCACTCCACTACCAACATTATTACTATCCCTCACCTATCCCCTGTACTGTACCACTCCACTACCAACATTATTACTACCACTACTAACAGTATTACTCCTCACCTGTACTGTACCACTCCAGTACCAACATTATTACTACTACTACTACCACCAACATTATTACTCATCACCTACCCCCTGTATTGTACCACTCCACTACCAACATTATTACTAACACTACCAACATTATTACTCATCACCTACCCCCTGTACTGTACCACTCCAGTACCAACATTATTACTACCACTACCAACATTGTTACTCATCACCTACCCCCTGTACTGTACCACTCCCCTACCAACATTATTACTATTCCTCACCTATCCCCTGTACTGTACCACTCCACTACCAACATTATTACTACCACTACTAACAATATTACTCCTCACCTGAACTGTACCACTCCAGTACCAACATTGGAGGTAATTCCAAGTTGATCGCAGCAGGAATTTTGTTAGCAGTTGGGCAAAACCAACTGCCTTGGGCCCTCATTCTGAGTTGTTTGCTCGCAAGCTGCTTTTAGCAGCTTTGCACACGCTAAGCCGCCGCCTACTGGGAGTGAATCTTAGCTTAGCAAACTTGCGAATGAAAGATTCGCAATATTGCGAAAAGACTTCTCTGTGCAGTTTCTGAGTAGCTCGAGACTTACTCTTCCAGTGCGATCAGTTCAGTGCTTGTCGTTCCTGGTTTGACGTCACAAACACACCCAGCGTTCGCCCAGACACTCCTCCGTTCCTCCGGCCACTCCCGCGTTTTTCCCAGAAACGGTAGCGTTTTTTCAAACACACCCATAAAACGGCCAGTTTCCGCCCAGAAACACCCACTTCCTGTCAATCACATTACGATCACCAGAACGAAGAAAAAAACCTTGTAATGCCGTGAGTAAAATACCTAACTGCATAGCAAATTTACTTGGCGCAGTGCGAACATTGCACATGCGCAGTTAGCGGAAAATCGCTGCGATGCGAAGAAAATTACCGAGCGAACAACTCGGAATGACCACCCATGTGCACTGCAGAGGAGGCAGATTTAACATGTGCAGAGGGAGTTAGATTTGGGTGTGGTGTGTTCAATCTGCAATCTAAATTGCAGTGTAAAAATAAAGCAGCCAGTATTTACCCTGCACAGAAACAAAATAACCCACCCAAATCTAACTCTCTCTGCAAATGTTATATCTGACCCCCTGCAGTGCACATGGGGGGTAATTCCAAGTTGATCGCAGCAGGAAATTTTTTAGCAGTTGGACAAAACCATTTGCACTGCAGGGGAGGCAGATATTACATGTGCAGAGAGAGTTAGATTTGGGTGGGTTATTTTGTTTCTGTGCAGGGTAAATACTGGCTGCTTTATTGTTACACTGCAATTTAGATTGCAGATTGAACACACCCCACCCAAATCTAACTCTCTCTATACATGTTATATCTGCCTCCCCTGCAGTGCACATGGTTTTGCCCAACTGCTAAAAAAGTTCCTGCTGCGATCAACTTGGAATTACCCCCATTATTACTACCACTACCAACATTATTACTCATAACCTACCCCCTGTACTGTACCACTCCACTACCAACATTATTACTACCACTACTAACAATATTACTCCTCACTTATCCCCTGTACTGTACCACTCCAGTACCAATATTATTACTACCACTACCAACATTATTACTCATCACCTACCCCCTGTACTGTACCACTCCACTACCAACATTATTACTATTCCTCACCTATCCCCTGAACTGTACCACTACCAACATTATTACTATCCCTCGCCTATCCCCTGTACCACTCCACTGCCAACATTACTACCACTACTAACAATATTACTCCTTACTTATTCCCTGTACTGTACCACTCCACTACCAACATTATTACTACCACTACTAACATTATTACTCCTCACCTGTACTGTACCACTCCACTACTACCATTATTACTACCACTACTAACATTATTAGTCCTCACCTGTTCTGGACCACTCCACTACCAACATTATTACTACCACTACCAACATTATTACTCATCACCTACCCCCTGTACTGTACCACTCCACTACCAACATTATTACTACCACTACTAACAATATTACTCCTCACCTATCCCCTGTTCTGTACCACACCACTACCAACATTATTACTATCCCTCACCTATCCCCTGTACTGTACCACACCACTACCAACATTATTACTATCCCTCACCTATCCCCTGTACTGTACCACTCCCCTACCAACGTTATTACTATCCCTCACCTATCCCTTGTACTGTACTGTACCACTCCACTACAAACATTACTACCACTACTACCATTATTACTCCTCACCTATCCCCTGTACTGTACCACTCCACTACCAACATTATTACTACCACTACCAACATTATTACTACCACTACAGGCAATATTACTCCGCACCTATCCCCTGTTCTGTACCACACCACTACCAACATTATTACTATCCCTCACCTATCCCTTGTACTGTACTGTACTGTACCACTCCACTACAAACATTATTACTACCACTACTACCATTATTACTCCTCACCTATCCCCTGTACTGTACCACTCCACTACCAACATTATTACTACCACTACCAACATTACTCCTCATCTATCCCCTGTACTGGACCAGTCCACTACCAACATTATTACTCATCACCTACCCCCTGTACTGTGCCACTCCACTACCAACATTATTACTATCCCTCACCTATCCCTGTACTGTACCACTCCACTACCAACATTATTACTATCCCTCACCTATCCCCTGTACTGTACCACTCCCCTACCAACATTATTACTACCACTACTAACATTATTACTCCTCACCTGTACTGTACCACTCCACTACCAACATTATTATTACTACCACTACTAACATTACTACTCATCGCCTACCCCCTATACTGTACCACTCCACTACAAACATTATTACTACCACTACTACCATTATTACTCCTCACCTATCCCCTGTACTGTACCACTCCACTACCAACATTATTACTACCACTACCAACATTACTCCTCATCTATCCCCTGTACTGGACCACTCCAGTACCAACATTATTACTCCTCACCTGTACTGTACCACTCCACTACCAACATTATTACTATCCCTCACCTATCCCTTGTACTGTACTGTACCACTCCACTACAAACATTATTACTACCACTACTACCATTATTACTCCTTACCTATCCCCTGTACTGTACCACTCCACTACCAACATTATTACTACCACTACCAACATTACTCCTCATCTATCCCCTGTACTGGACCACTCCAGTACCAACATTATTACTCCTCACCTGTACTGTACCACTCCACTACCAACATTATTACTATCCCTCACCTATCCCCTGTACTGTACCACACGACTACCAACATTACTATCCCTCACCTATCCCCTGTACTGTACCACTCCACTACTAACATTATTACTCATCACCTACCCCCTGTACTGTACCACTCCAGTACCAACATTATTACTACCACTACTAACAATATTACTCCTCACCCATCCCCTGTACTGTACCACACCACTACCAACATTATTACTACCACTACTAACAATATTACTCCTCACTTATCCCCTGTACTGTACCACTCCAGTACCAATATTACTACCACTACCAACATTATTACTCATCACCTACCCCCTGTACTGTACCACTCCAGTACCAACATTATTACTACCACTACCAACATTATTACTCATCACCTACCCCCTGTACTGTACCACTCCAGTACCAACATTATTACTACCATTACCAACATTATTACTCATCACCTACCCCCTGTACTGTACCACTCCACTACCAACATTATTACTATTCCTCACCTATCCCCTGAACTGTACCACTACCAACATTATTACTATCCCTCACCTATCCCCTGTACCACTCCACTACCAACATTACTACCACTACTAACAATATTACTCCTTACTTATCCCCTGTACTGTACTACTCCACTACCAACATTATTACTACCACTACTAACATTATTACTCCTCACCTGTACTGTACCACTCCACTACTACCATTATTACTACCACTACTAACATTATTAGTCCTCACCTACCCCCTGTACTGTACCACTCCACTACCAACATTATTACTACCACTACTAACAATATTACTCCTCACCTATCCCCTGTTCTGTAACACACCACTACCAACATTATTACTATCCCTCACCTATCCCCTGTACTGTACCACACCACTACCAACATTATTACTATCCCTCACCTATCCCCTGTACTGTACCACTCCCCTACCAACATTATTACTATACCTCACCTATCCCCTGTACTGTACCACTCCACTACCAACATTATTACTATCCCTCACCTATCCCCTGTACTGTACAACTCCACTACTAACATTATTACTATACCTCACCTATCTCCTGTACTGTACCACTCCACTACCAACATTATTACTACCACTACTAACAATATTACTCCTCACCTATCCCCTGTTCTGTACCACACCACTACCAACATTATTACTATCCCTCACCTATCCCCTGTACTGTACCACACCACTACCAACATTATTACTATCCCTCACCTATCCCCTGTACTGTACCACTCCCCTACCAACATTATTACTACCACTACTAACAATATTACTCCTCACCCATCCCCTGTACTGTACCACACCACTACCAACATTATTACTACCACTACTAACAATATTACTCCTCACTTATCCCCTGTACTGTACCACTCCACTACAAACATTATTACTACCACTACTACCATTATTACTCCTCACCTATCCCCTGTACTGTACCACTCCACTACCAACATTATTACTACCACTACCAACATTACTCCTCATCTATCCCCTGTACTGGACCAGTCCACTACCAACATTATTACTCATCACCTACCCCCTGTACTGTGCCACTCCACTACCAACATTATTACTATCCCTCACCTATCCCTGTACTGTACCACTCCACTACCAACATTATTACTATCCCTCACCTATCCCCTGTACTGTACCACTCCCCTACCAACATTATTACTACCACTACTAACATTATTACTCCTCACCTGTACTGTACCACTCCACTACCAACATTATTATTACTACCACTACTAACATTACTACTCATCGCCTACCCCCTATACTGTACCACTCCACTACAAACATTATTACTACCACTACTACCATTATTACTCCTCACCTATCCCCTGTACTGTACCACTCCACTACCAACATTATTACTACCACTACCAACATTACTCCTCATCTATCCCCTGTACTGGACCACTCCAGTACCAACATTATTACTCCTCACCTGTACTGTACCACTCCACTACCAACATTATTACTATCCCTCACCTATCCCTTGTACTGTACTGTACCACTCCACTACAAACATTATTACTACCACTACTACCATTATTACTCCTTACCTATCCCCTGTACTGTACCACTCCACTACCAACATTATTACTACCACTACCAACATTACTCCTCATCTATCCCCTGTACTGGACCACTCCAGTACCAACATTATTACTCCTCACCTGTACTGTACCACTCCACTACCAACATTATTACTATCCCTCACCTATCCCCTGTACTGTACCACACGACTACCAACATTACTATCCCTCACCTATCCCCTGTACTGTACCACTCCACTACTAACATTATTACTCATCACCTACCCCCTGTACTGTACCACTCCAGTACCAACATTATTACTACCACTACTAACAATATTACTCCTCACCCATCCCCTGTACTGTACCACACCACTACCAACATTATTACTACCACTACTAACAATATTACTCCTCACTTATCCCCTGTACTGTACCACTCCAGTACCAATATTACTACCACTACCAACATTATTACTCATCACCTACCCCCTGTACTGTACCACTCCAGTACCAACATTATTACTACCACTACCAACATTATTACTCATCACCTACCCCCTGTACTGTACCACCCCAGTACCAACATTATTACTACCATTACCAACATTATTACTCATCACCTACCCCCTGTACTGTACCACTCCACTACCAACATTATTACTATTCCTCACCTATCCCCTGAACTGTACCACTACCAACATTATTACTATCCCTCACCTATCCCCTGTACCACTCCACTACCAACATTACTACCACTACTAACAATATTACTCCTTACTTATCCCCTGTACTGTACCACTCCACTACCAACATTATTACTACCACTACTAACATTATTACTCCTCACCTGTACTGTACCACTCCACTACTACCATTATTACTACCACTACTAACATTATTAGTCCTCACCTACCCCCTGTACTGTACCACTCCACTACCAACATTATTACTACCACTACTAACAATATTACTCCTCACCTATCCCCTGTTCTGTAACACACCACTACCAACATTATTACTATCCCTCACCTATCCCCTGTACTGTACCACACCACTACCAACATTATTACTATCCCTCACCTATCCCCTGTACTGTACCACTCCCCTACCAACATTATTACTATACCTCACCTATCCCCTGTACTGTACCACTCCACTACCAACATTATTACTATCCCTCACCTATCCCCTGTACTGTACAACTCCACTACTAACATTATTACTATACCTCACCTATCTCCTGTACTGTACCACTCCACTACCAACATTATTACTACCACTACTAACAATATTACTCCTCACCTATCCCCTGTTCTGTACCACACCACTACCAACATTATTACTATCCCTCACCTATCCCCTGTACTGTACCACACCACTACCAACATTATTACTATCCCTCACCTATCCCCTGTACTGTACCACTCCCCTACCAACATTATTACTATACCTCACCTATCCCCTGTACTGTACCACTCCACTACCAACATTATTACTATCCCTCACCTATCCCCTGTACTGTACAACTCCACTACTAACATTATTACTATACCTCACCTATCCCCTGTACTGTACCACTCCACTACCAACATTATTACTATCCCTCACCTATCCCCTGTACTGTACTGTACCACACCACTACCAACATTATTACAAACCCTCACCTATCCCCTATACTGTACAACTCCACTACTAACATTATTACTCATCACCTACCCCCTGTACTGTACCACTCCATTACCAACATTATTACTACCACTACTAGCATTATTACTCCGCACCTATCCCATGTTCTGTACCACACCACTACCAACATTATTACTATCCCTCACCTATCCCTTGTACTGTACCACTCCACTACAAACATTATTACTACCACTACTACCATTATTACTCCTCACCTATCCCCTGTACTGTACCACTCCCCTACCAACATTATTACTATCCCTCACCTATCCCCTGTACTGTACAACTCCATTACCAACATTATTACTATCCCTCACCTATCCCCTGTACTGTACCACTCCACTACCAACATTATTACTATCCCTCACCTATCCCCTGTACTGTACCACTCCACTACCAACATTATTACTATCCCTCACCTATCCCCTGTACTGTACCACTCCACTACCAACATTATTACTATCCCTCACCTATCCCCTGTACTGTACAACTCCACTACTAACATTATTACTATACCTCACATATCCCCTGTACTGTACCACTCCACTACCAACATTATTACTATCCCTCACCTATCCCCTGTACTGTACTGTACCACACCACTACCAACATTATTACAATCCCTCACCTATCCCCTGTACTGTACAACTCCACTACAAACATTATTACTCATCACCTACCCCCTGTACTGTACCACTCCACTACCAACATTATTACTGTCACTACTAGCATTATTACTCCGCACCTATCCCCTGTTCTGTACCACACCACTACCAACATTATTACTATCCCTCACCTATCCCCTGTACTGTACCACTCCACTACCAACATTATTACTACCACTACTAACAATATTACTCCTCACCTATCCCCTGTTCTGTACCACACCACTACCAACATTATTACTATCCCTCACCTATCCCCTGTACTGTACCACACCACTACCAACATTACTACTATCCCTCACCTATCCCCTGTACTGTACCACTCCCCTACCAACATTATTACTATACCTCACCTATCCCCTGTACTGTACCACTCCACTACCAACATTATTACTATCCTTCACCTATCCCCTGTACTGTACAACTCCACTACTAACATTATTACTATACCTCACCTATCTCCTGTACTGTACCACTCCACTACCAACATTATTACTACCACTACTAACAATATTACTCCTCACCTATCCCCTGTTCTGTACCACACCACTACCAACATTATTACTATCCCTCACCTATCCCCTGTACTGTACCACACCACTACCAACATTATTACTATCCCTCACCTATCCCCTGTACTGTACCACTCCCCTACCAACATTATTACTATACCTCACCTATCCCCTGTACTGTACCACTCCACTACCAACATTATTACTATCCCTCACCTATCCCCTGTACTGTACAACTCCACTACTAACATTATTACTATACCTCACCTATCCCCTGTACTGTACCACTCCACTACCAACATTATTACTATCCCTCACCTATCCCCTGTACTGTACTGTACCACACCACTACCAACATTATTACAATCCCTCACCTATCCCCTGTACTGTACAACTCCACTACTAACATTATTACTCATCACCTACCCCCTGTACTGTACCACTCCACTACCAACATTATTACTACCACTACTAGCATTATTACTCCGCACCTATCCCCTGTTCTGTACCACACCACTACCAACATTATTACTATCCCTCACCTATCCCTTGTACTGTACTGTACCACTCCACTACAAACATTATTACTACCACTACTACCATTATTACTCCTCACCTATCCCCTGTACTGTACCACTCCCCTACCAACATTATTACTATCCCTCACCTATCCCCTGTACTGTACAACTCCATTACCAACATTATTACTATCCCTCACCTATCCCCTGTACTGTACCACTCCACTACCAACATTATTACTATCCCTCACCTATCCCCTGTACTGTACAACTCCACTACTAACATTATTACTATCCCTCACCTATCCCCTGTACTGTACCACTCCACTACCAACATTATTACTATCCCTCACCTATCCCCTGTACTGTACAACTCCACTACTAACATTATTACTATACCTCACATATCCCCTGTACTGTACCACTCCACTACCAACATTATTACTATCCCTCACCTATCCCCTGTACTGTACTGTACTGTACCACACCACTACCAACATTATTACAATCCCTCACCTATCCCCTGTACTGTACAACTCCACTACTAACATTATTACTCATCACCTACCCCCTGTACTGTACCACTCCACTACCAACACTATTACTGCCACTACTAGCATTATTACTCCGCACCTATCCCCTGTTCTGTACCACACCACTACCAACATTATTACTATCCCTCACCTATCCCTTGTACTGTACTACTCCACTACAAACATTGGCCCTCATTCCGAGTCGTTCGCTCAGTATTTTTCATCGCATCGCAGTGAAATTCCGTTTAGTACGCATGCGCAATATTCGCACTGCGACTGCGCCAAGTAATTTTACAATGGAGATAGTATTTTTACTCACGGCTTTTTCATCGCTCCGGCGATCGTAATGTGATTGACAGGAAATGGGTGTTACTGGGCGGAAACAGGCCGTTTTATGGGCGTGCGGGAAAAAACGCTACCGTTTCCGGAAAAAACGCAGGAGTGGCCGGGGAAACGGGGGAGTGTCTGGGCGAACGCTGGGTGTGTTTGTGACGTCAAAACAGGAACGACAAGCACTGAACTGATCGCAGATGCCGAGTAAGTCTGAAGCTACTCTGAAACTGCTAAGTAGTTTGTAATCGCAATATTGCGAATACATCGGTCGCAATTTTAAGAAGCTAAGATACACTCCCAGTAGGCGTAGGCTTAGCGTGAGCAGCTCTGCTAAAATCGCCTTGCGACCGATCAACTCGGAATGAGGGCCATTATTACTACCACTACTACCATTATTACTCCTCACCTATCCCCTGTACTGTACCACTCCACTACCAACATTATTACTACCACTACCAACATTATTACTACCACTACTAGCAATATTACTCCGCACCTATCCCCTGTTCTGTACCACACCACTACCAACATTATTACTATCCCTCACCTATCCCTTGTACTGTACTGTACCACTCCACTACAAACATTATTACTACCACCACTACCATTATTACTCCTCACCTATGCCCTGTACTGGACCAGTCCACTACCAACATTATTACTCATCACCTACCCCCTGTATTGTGCCACTCCACTACCAACATTATTACTATCCCTCACCTATCCCTGTACTGTACTACTCCACTACCAACATTATCACTACCACTGCTAACAATATTACTCCTCACCTATCCCCTGTACTGCACCACTCCACTACCAACATTATTACTATCCCTCACCTATCCCTGTACTGTACTACTCCACTACCAACATTATCACTACCACTGCTAACAATATTACTCCTCACCTATCCCCTGTACTGTACAACTCCACTACCAACATTATTACTATCCCTCACCTATCCCCTGTACTGTACCACACCACTACCAACATTATTACTATCCCTCACCTATCCCCTGTACTGTACCACTCCCCTACCAACATTATTACTATCCCTCACCTATCCCTGTACTGTACTACTCCACTACCAACATTATCACTACCACTGCTAACAATATTACTCCTCACCTATCCCCTGTTCTGTACAACTCCACTACCAACATTATTACTATCCCTCACCTATCCCCTGTACTGTACCACTCCCCTACCAACATTATTACTAGAGATGAGCGCCTGAAATTTTTCGGGTTTTGTGTTTTGGTTTTGGGTTCGGTTCCGCGGCCGTGTTTTGGGTTCGAACGCGTTTTGGCAAAACCTCACCGAATTTTTTTTGTCGGATTCGGGTGTGTTTTGGATTCGGGTGTTTTTTTCAAAAAACACTAAAAAACAGCTTAAATCATAGAATTTGGGGGTCATTTTGATCCCAAAGTATTATTAACCTCAAAAACCATAATTTACACTCATTTTCAGTCTATTCTGAATACCTCACACCTCACAATATTATTTTTAGTCCTAAAATTTGCACCGAGGTCGCTGTGTGAGTAAGATAAGCGACCCTAGTGGCCGACACAAACACCGGGCCCATCTAGGAGTGGCACTGCAGTGTCACGCAGGATGGCCCTTCCAAAAAACCCTCCCCAAACAGCACATGACGCAAAGAAAAAAAGAGGCGCAATGAGGTAGCTGTGTGAGTAAGATTAGCGACCCTAGTGGCCGACACAAACACCGGGCCCATCTAGGAGTGGCACTGCAGTGTCACGCAGGATGGCCCTTACAAAAAACCCTCCCCAAACAGCACATGACGCAAAGAAAAAAAGAGGCGCAATGAGGTAGCTGACTGTGTGAGTAAGATTAGCGACCCTAGTGGCCGACACAAACACCGGGCCCATCTAGGAGTGGCACTGCAGTGTCACGCAGGATGTCCCTTCCAAAAAACCCTCCCCAAACAGCACATGACGCAAAGAAAAAAAGAGGCGCAATGAGGTAGCTGACTGTGTGAGTAAGATTAGCGACCCTAGTGGCCGACACAAACACCGGGCCCATCTAGGAGTGGCACTGCAGTGTCACGCAGGATGTCCCTTCCAAAAAACCCTCCCCAATCAGCACATGATGCAAAGAAAAAGAAAAGAAAAAAGAGGTGCAAGATGGAATTGTCCTTGGGCCCTCCCACCCACCCTTATGTTGTATAAACAAAACAGGACATGCACACTTTAACCAACCCATCATTTCAGTGACAGGGTCTGCCACACGACTGTGACTGATATGACGGGTTGGTTTGGACCCCCCCCAAAAAAGAAGCAATTAATCTCTCCTTGCACAAACTGGCTCTACAGAGGCAAGATGTCCACCTCATCTTCACCCTCCGATATATCACCGTGTACATCCCCCTCCTCACAGATTATCAATTCGTCCCCACTGGAATCCACCATCTCAGCTCCCTGTGTACTTTGTGGAGGCAATTGCTGCTGGTCAATGTCTCCGCGGAGGAATTGATTATAATTCATTTTAATGAACATCATCTTCTCCACATTTTCTGGATGTAACCTCGTACGCCGATTGCTGACAAGGTGAGCGGCGGCACTAAACACTCTTTCGGAGTACACACTTGTGGGAGGGCAACTTAGGTAGAATAAAGCCAGTTTGTGCAAGGGCCTCCAAATTGCCTCTTTTTCCTGCCAGTATAAGTACGGACTGTGTGACGTGCCTACTTGGATGCGGTCACTCATATAATCCTCCACCATTCTATCAATGTTGAGAGAATCATATGCAGTGACAGTAGACGACATGTCCGTAATCGTTGTCAGGTCCTTCAGTCCGGACCAGATGTCAGCATCAGCAGTCGCTCCAGACTGCCCTGCATCACCGCCAGCGGGTGGGCTCGGAATTCTGAGCCTTTTCCTCGCACCCCCAGTTGCGGGAGAATGTGAAGGAGGAGATGTTGACAGGTCGCGTTCCGCTTGACTTGACAATTTTGTCACCAGCAGGTCTTTCAACCCCAGCAGACCTGTGTCTGCCGGAAAGAGAGATCCAAGGTAGGCTTTAAATCTAGGATCGAGCACGGTGGCCAAAATGTAGTGCTCTGATTTCAACAGATTGACCACCCGTGAATCCTTGTTAAGCGAATTAAGGGCTGCATCCACAAGTCCCACATGCCTAGCGGAATCGCTCCCTTTTAGCTCCTTCTTCAATGCCTCCAGCTTCTTCTGCAAAAGCCTGATGAGGGGAATGACCTGACTCAGGCTGGCAGTGTCTGAACTGACTTCACGTGTGGCAAGTTCAAAGGGCATCAGAACCTTGCACAACGTTGAAATCATTCTCCACTGCACTTGAGACAGGTGCATTCCACCTACTATATCGTGCTCAATTGTATAGGCTTGAATGGCCTTTTGCTGCTCCTCCAACCTCTGAAGCATATAGAGGGTTGAATTCCACCTCGTTACCACTTCTTGCTTCAGATGATGGCAGGGCAGGTTCAGTAGTTTTTGGTGGTGCTCCAGTCTTCTGTACGTGGTGCCTGTACGCCGAAAGTGTCCCGCAATTTTTCTGGCCACCGACAGCATCTCTTGCACGCCCCTGTCGTTTTTTTAAAAATTCTGCACCACCAAATTCAAGGTATGTGCAAAACATGGGACGTGCTGGAATTTGCCCATATTTAATGCACACACAATATTGCTGGCGTTGTCCGATGCCACAAATCCACAGGAGAGTCCAATTGGGGTAAGCCATTCCGCGATGATCTTCCTCAGTTGCCGTAAGAGGTTTTCAGCTGTGTGCGTATTCTGGAAAGCGGTGATACAAAGCGTAGCCTGCCTAGGAAAGAGTTGGCGTTTGCGAGATGCTGCTACTGGTGCCGCCGCTGCTGTTCTTGCGGCGGGAGTCCATACATCTACCCAGTGGGCTGTCACAGTCATATAGTCCTGACCCTGCCCTGCTCCACTTGTCCACATGTCCGTGGTTAAGTGGACATTGGGTACAACTGCATTTTTTAGGACACTGGTGAGTCTTTTTCTGACGTCCGTGTACATTCTCGGTATCGCCTGCCTAGAGAAGTGGAACCTAGATGGTATTTGGTAACGGGGGCACACTGCCTCAATAAATTGTCTAGTTCCCTGTGAACTAACGGCGGATACCGGACGCACGTCTAACACCAACATAGTTGTCAAGGACTCAGTTATCCGCTTTGCAGTAGGATGACTGCTGTGATATTTCATCTTCCTCGCAAAGAACTGTTGAACAGTCAATTGCTTACTGGAAGTAGTACAAGTGGGCTTACGACTTCCCCTCTGGGATGACCATCGACTCCCAGCGGCAACAACAGCAGCGCCAGCAGCAGTAGGCGTTACTCGCAAGGATGCATCGGAGGAATCCCAGGCAGGAGAGGACTCGTCAGAATTGCCAGTGACATGGCCTGCAGGACTATTGGCATTCCTGGGGAAGGAGGAAATTGACACTGAGGGAGTTGGTGGGGTGGTTTGCGTGAGCTTGGTTACAAGAGGAAGGGATTTACTGGTCAGTGGACTGCTTCCGCTGTCACCCAAAGTTTTTGAACTTGTCACTGACTTATTATGAATGCGCTGCAGGTGACGTATAAGGGAGGATGTTCCGAGGTGGTTAACGTCCTTACCCCTACTTATTACAGCTTGACAAAGGGAACACACGGCTTGACACCTGTTGTCCGCATTTCTGGTGAAATACCTCCACACCGAAGAGCTGATTTTTTTGGTATTTTCACCTGGCATGTCAACGGCCATATTCCTCCCACGGACAACAGGTGTCTCCCCGGGTGCCTGACTTAAACAAACCACCTCACCATCAGAATCCTCCTGGTCAATTTCCTCCCCAGCGCCAGCAACACCCATATCCTCCTCATCCTGGTGTACTTCAACACTGACATCTTCAATCTGACTATCAGGAACTGGACTGCGGGTGCTCCTTCCAGCACTTGCAGGGGGCGTGCAAATGGTGGAAGGCGCATGCTCTTCACGTCCAGTGTTGGGAAGGTCAGGC
This sequence comes from Pseudophryne corroboree, assembly GCF_028390025.1. Taxonomy (NCBI): domain Eukaryota; kingdom Metazoa; phylum Chordata; class Amphibia; order Anura; family Myobatrachidae; genus Pseudophryne; species Pseudophryne corroboree. Next base: position 838,412,832 of record NC_086449.1, on the reverse strand, counting down.
ATCGCAACCGACACAATTGGACTCTCCTTGTGGATTTGGGATTTCGAAGAATGCACAGTTCTTTGCTGTGCTGCTTTTGCCAGCTTGAGTCTTTTCATTTTTCTAGCGAGAGGCTGAGTGCTTCCATCCTCATGTGAAGCTGAACCACTAGCCATGAACATAGGCCAGGGCCTCAGCCGTTCCTTGCCACTCCGTGTGGTAAATGGCATATTGGCAAGTTTACGCTTCTCCCCCGACAATTTTATTTTAGGTTTTGGAGTCCTTTTTTTACTGATATTTGGTGTTTTGGATTTGACATGCTCTGTACTATGACATTGGGCATCGGCCTTGGCAGACGACGTTGCTGGCATTTCATCGTCTCGGCCATGACTAGTGGCAGCAGCTTCAGCACGAGGTGGAAGTGGATCTTGATCTTTCCCTAATTTTGGAACCTCAACATTTTTGTTCTCCATATTTTAATAGGCACAACTAAAAGGCACCTCAGGTAAACAATGGAGATGGATGGATTGGATACTAGTATACAATTATGGACGGGCTGCCGAGTGCCGACACAGAGGTAGCCACAGCCGTGAACTACCGCACTGTACTGTGTCTGCTGCTAATATATAGACTGGTTGATAAAGAGATAGTATACTCGTAACTAGTATGTATGTATAAAGAAAGAAAAAAAAACCACGGTTAGGTGGTATATACAATTATGGACGGGCTGCCGAGTGCCGACACAGAGGTAGCCACAGCCGTGAACTACCGCACTGTACTGTGTCTGCTGCTAATATATAGACTGGTTGATAAAGAGATAGTATACTCGTAACTAGTATGTATGTATAAAGAAAGAAAAAAAAAACACGGTTAGGTGGTATATACAATTATGGACGGGCTGCCGAGTGCCGACACAGAGGTAGCCACAGCCGTGAACTACCGCACTGTACTGTGTCTGCTGCTAATATATAGACTGGTTGATAAAGAGATAGTATACTCGTAACTAGTATGTATAGAAAGAAAAAAAAACCACGGTTAGGTGGTATATACAATTATGGACGGGCTGCCGAGTGCCGACACAGAGGTAGCCACAGCCGTGAACTACCGCACTGTACTGTGTCTGCTGCTAATATAGACTGGTTGATAAAGAGATAGTATACTCGTAACTAGTATGTATGTATAAAGAAAGAAAAAAAAAACACGGTTAGGTGGTATATACAATTATGGACGGGCTGCCGAGTGCCGACACAGATGTAGCCACAGCCGTGAACTACCGCACTGTACTGTGTCTGCTGCTAATATATAGACTGGTTGATAAAGAGATAGTATACTCGTAACTAGTATGTATAGAAAGAAAAAAAAACCACGGTTAGGTGGTATATACAATTATGGACGGGCTGCCGAGTGCCGACACAGAGGTAGCCACAGCCGTGAACTACCGCACTGTACTGTGTCTGCTGCTAATATAGACTGGTTGATAAAGAGATAGTATACTCGTAACTAGTATGTATGTATAAAGAAAGAAAAAAAAAACACGGTTAGGTGGTATATACAATTATGGACGGGCTGCCGAGTGCCGACACAGAGGTAGCCACAGCCGTGAACTACCGCACTGTACTGTGTCTGCTGCTAATATATAGACTGGTTGATAAAGAGATAGTATACTCGTAACTAGTATGTATGTATAAAGAAAGAAAAAAAAACCACGGTTAGGTGGTATATACAATTATGGACGGGCTGCCGAGTGCCGACACAGAGGTAGCCACAGCCGTGAACTACCGCACTGTACTGTGTCTGCTGCTAATATATAGACTGGTTGATAAAGAGATAGTATACTCGTAACTAGTATGTATAGAAAGAAAAAAAACCCACGGTTAGGTGGTATATACAATTATGGACGGGCTGCCGAGTGCCGACACAGAGGTAGCCACAGCCGTGAACTACCGCACTGTACTGTGTCTGCTGCTAATATAGACTGGTTGATAAAGAGATAGTATACTCGTAACTAGTATGTATGTATAAAGAAAGAAAAAAAAACCACGGTTAGGTGGTATATACAATTATGGACGGGCTGCCGAGTGCCGACACAGAGGTAGCCACAGCCGTGAACTACCGCACTGTACTGTGTCTGCTGCTAATATATAGACTGGTTGATAAAGAGATAGTATACTCGTAACTAGTATGTATGTATAAAGAAAGAAAAAAAAACCACGGTTAGGTGGTATATACAATTATGGACGGGCTGCCGAGTGCCGACACAGAGGTAGCCACAGCCGTGAACTACCGCACTGTACTGTGTCTGCTGCTAATATATAGACTGGTTGATAAAGAGATAGTATACTCGTAACTAGTATGTATGTATAAAGAAAGAAAAAAAAACCACGGTTAGGTGGTATATACAATTATGGACGGGCTGCCGAGTGCCGACACAGAGGTAGCCACAGCCGTGAACTACCGCACTGTACTGTGTCTGCTGCTAATATAGACTGGTTGATAAAGAGATAGTATACTCGTAACTAGTATGTATGTATAAAGAAAGAAAAAAAAAACACGGTTAGGTGGTATATACAATTATGGACGGGCTGCCGAGTGCCGACACAGAGGTAGCCACAGCCGTGAACTACCGCACTGTACTGTGTCTGCTGCTAATATAGACTGGTTGATAAAGAGATAGTATACTACTAATATTATATATACTGGTGGTCAGGTCACTGGTCACTAGTCACACTGGCAGTGGCACTCCTGCAGCAAAAGTGTGCACTGTTTAATTTTAATATAATATTATGTACTCCTGGCTCCTGCTATAACCTATAACTGGCACTGCAGTAGTGCTCCCCAGTCTCCCCCACAATTATAAGCTGTGTGAGCTGAGCAGTCAGACAGATATATAATATATATAGATGATGCAGCACACTGGCCTGAGCCTGAGCAGTGCACACAGATATGGTATGTGACTGACTGAGTCACTGTGTGTATCGCTTTTTTCAGGCAGAGAACGGATATATTAAATAAACTGCACTGTGTGTCTGGTGGTCACTCACTATATAATATATTATGTACTCCTGGCTCCTGCTATAACCTATAACTGGCACTGCAGTAGTGCTCCCCAGTCTCCCCCACAATTATAAGCTGTGTGAGCTGAGCAGTCAGACAGATATATATAATATTATATATAGATAATAGATGATGCAGCACACTGGCCTGAGCCTGAGCAGTGCACACAGATATGCTATGTGACTGAGTCACTGTGTGCTGTGTATCGCTTTTTTCAGGCAGAGAACGGATTATAAATAAAACTGGTGGTCACTATCAGCAAAACTCTGCACTGTACTGAGTACTCCTAATGCTCCCCAAAATTAGTAAATCAAGTGTCTCTCTAATCTATTCTAAACGGAGAGGACGCCAGCCACGTCCTCTCCCTATCAATCTCAATGCACGTGTGAAAATGGCGGCGACGCGCGGCTCCTTATATAGAATCCGAGCCTCGCGAGAATCCGACAGCGTCATGATGACGTTCGGGCGCGCTCGGGTTAACCGAGCAAGGCGGGAAGATCCGAGTCGCTCGGACCCGTGAAAAAAAACATGAAGTTCTGGCGGGTTCGGATTCAGAGAAACCGAACCCGCTCATCTCTAATTATTACTACCACTACTAACATTACTACTAGAGATGAGCGCCTGAAATTTTTCGGGTTTTGTGTTTTGGTTTTGGGTTCGGTTCCGCGGCCGTGTTTTGGGTTCGACCGCGTTTTGGCAAAACCTCACCGAATTTTTTTTGTCGGATTCGGGTGTGTTTTGGATTCGGGTGTTTTTTTTCAAAAAACCCTAAAAAACAGCTTAAATCATAGAATTTGGGGGTCATTTTGATCCCAAAGTATTATTAACCTCAAAAACCATAATTTCCACTCATTTTCAGTCTATTCTGAATACCTCACACCTCACAATATTATTTTTAGTCCTAAAATTTGCACCTAGGTCGCTGGATGACTAAGCTAAGCGACCCTAGTGGCCGACACAAACACCGTGCCCATCTAGGAGTGGCACTGCAGTGTCACGCAGGATGTCCCTTCCAAAAAACCCTCCCCAAACAGCACATGACGCAAAGAAAAAAAGAGGCGCAATGAGGTAGCTGTGTGAGTAAGATAAGCGACCCTAGTGGCCGACACAAACACCGTGCCCATCTAGGAGTGGCACTGCAGTGTCACGCAGGATGGCCCTTCCAAAAAACCCTCCCCAAACAGCACATGACGCAAAGAAAAAAAGAGGCGCAATGAGGTAGCTGTGTGAGTAAGATAAGCGACCCTAGTGGCCGACACAAACACCGGGCCCATCTAGGAGTGGCACTGCAGTGTCACGCAGGATGGCCCTTCCAAAAAACCCTCCCCAAACAGCACATGACGCAAAGAAAAAGAAAAGAAAAAAAGAGGTGCAAGATGGAATTGTCCTTGGGCCCTCCCACCCACCCTTATGTTGTATAAACAGGACATGCACACTTTAACCAACCCATCATTTCAGTGACAGGGTCTGCCACACGACTGTGACTGATATGACGGGTTGGTTTGGACCCCCCCCAAAAAAGAAGCAATTAATCTCTCCTTGCACAAACTGGCTCTACAGAGGCAAGATGTCCACCTCATCATCATCCTCCGATATATCACCGTGTACATCCCCCTCCTCACAGATTATCAATTCGTCCCCACTGGAATCCACCATCTCAGCACCCTGTGTACTTTGTGGAGGCAATTGCTGCTGGTGAATGTCTCCACGGAGGAATTGATTATAATTCATTTTAATGAACATCATCTTCTCCACATTTTCTGGATGTAACCTCGTACGCCGATTGCTGACAAGGTGAGCGGCGGCACTAAACACTCTTTCGGAGTACACACTTGTGGGAGGGCAACTTAGGTAGAATAAAGCCAGTTTGTGCAAGGGCCTCCAAATTTCCTCTTTTTCCTGCCAGTATAAGTACGGACTGTGTGACGTGCCTACTTGGATGCGGTCACTCATATAATCCTCCACCATTCTTTCAATGGTGAGAGAATCATATGCAGTGACAGTAGACGACATGTCCGTAATCGTTGTCAGGTCCTTCAGTCCGGACCAGATGTCAGCATCAGCAGTCGCTCCAGACTGCCCTGCATCACCGCCAGCGGGTGGGCTCGGAATTCTGAGCCTTTTCCTCGCACCCCCAGTTGCGGGAGAATGTGAAGGAGGAGATGTTGTTGACAGGTCGCGTTCCGCTTGACTTGACAATTTTCTCACCAGCAGGTCTTTCAACCCCAGCAGACTTGTGTCTGCCGGAAAGAGAGATCCAAGGTAGGCTTTAAATCTAGGATCGAGCACGGTGGCCAAAATGTAGTGCTCTGATTTCAACAGATTGACCACCCGTGAATCCTTGTTAAGCGAATTAAGGGCTCCATCCACAAGTCCCACAAGCCTAGCGGAATCGCTCCGTGTTAGCTCCTCCTTCAATGTCTCCAGCTTCTTCTGCAAAAGCCTGATGAGGGGAATGACCTGACTCAGGCTGGCAGTGTCTGAACTGACTTCACGTGTGGCAAGTTCAAAGGGCATCAGAACCTTGCACAACGTTGAAATCATTCTCCACTGCGCTTGAGACAGGTGCATTCCACCTCCTATATCGTGCTCAATTGTATAGGCTTGAATGGCCTTTTGCTGCTCCTCCAACCTCTGAAGCATATAGAGGGTTGAATTCCACCTCGTTACCACTTCTTGCTTCAGATGATGGCAGGGCAGGTTCAGTAGTTTTTGGTGGTGCTCCAGTTTTCTGTACGTGGTGCCTGTACGCCGAAAGTGTCCCGCAATTCTTCTGGCCACCGACAGCATCTCTTGCACGCCCCTGTCGTTTTTTAAAAAATTCTGCACCACCAAATTCAAGGTATGTGCAAAACATGGGACGTGCTGGAATTTGCCCAGATTTAATGCACACACAATATTGCTGGCGTTGTCCGATGCCACAAATCCACAGGAGAGTCCAATTGGGGTAAGCCATTCCGCGATGATCTTCCTCAGTTGCCGTAAGAGGTTTTCAGCTGTGTGCGTATTCTGGAAACCGGTGATACAAAGCGTAGCCTGCCTAGGAAAGAGTTGGCGTTTGCGAGATGCTGCTACTGGTGCCGCCGCTGCTGTTCTTGCGGCGGGAGTCCATACATCTACCCAGTGGGCTGTCACAGTCATATAGTCCTGACCCTGCCCTGCTCCACTTGTCCACATGTCCGTGGTTAAGTGGACATTGGGTACAGCTGCATTTTTTAGGACACTGGTGACTCTTTTTCTGAGGTCTGTGTACATTTTCGGTATCGCCTGCCTAGAGAAATGGAACCTAGATGGTATTTGGTACCGGGGACACAGTACCTCCAACAAGTCTCTAGTTGGCTCTGCAGTAATGATGGATACCGGAACCACGTTTCTCACCACCCAGGATGTCAAGGCCTCAGTTATCCACTGTCACAACTGAGGGCCTGAGCTGACGGGAGGCAGCCTCAGTTGTAGGGGCTGAGATGTACCGGAACCTGGGAGGTTGTATCAGACCCCTGGACATGTAAGTAACATGAATAATAACTGCCCGAAGGCGTGACCACGACAACTTGGATAAAAGTCAATGATGTTTATTATGACAACTCCGCAACACAGCAGCAGTAAAAGAAAACGTAAAAGTCAGCAAAGAATAAATACAGTTCCTGGGTACTACAGGATGGCAGGAGCCACAGGGCACTGGTAGTGTGAGATAGTTCTTATGATCTTCTAGATGGAAAGTCCTTACCAGGCCCGACTGTAGCAATGGAGATAACCCAGGATTGTGCCAGCTGGTGTTCCAGGAAAAGCTGGGTTGCTGAAGATAAAACAGCTGCTGTGGATACTGGCTGGAACCAGACTGTTGTTAGCACGGAGTGGATACTGGCTGGAACCAGTTAAATAATAAATGAACTTGGGAGCGATGAAATATGAACTGAAATGTAGAACTTGAGAGCGGAGAAATAATAATACCGGTGGAGAGTGGTAAAGTGTAGAAAGGACACCGGCCCTTTAAGGGAAGCTGTACTCTGCTGGAAGCTGAGCTGGAAGCAGGTAATGTTGTAGCTGGAAACAGATGAATCCACAATGGATTAGAGAGTCAGGCTACACCGCAGGTGGAATGCTGGTGCGGGTCTCTATGGTGGAAGTCTTGAGACAGGAGCTGGAACCTGGAAGACAATCACAGGAGAGAGACAAACAGGAACTAGGTTTGACAACCAAAGCACTGACGCCTTCCTTGCTCAGGCACAGTGTATTTATACCTGCAGCAAGGAAGGGATTGGCTAGGCAATTATGCAGATTAACAATACTGACAACAGATTGGAGGAAATGATCAGCTGACAGAATCCAAGATGGCTGCGCCCATGCAGACACTTGGAGGGAAGTTTGGTTTGTGATCCATGTGGTAATGAAAACAGTAATGGCGGCGCCGGCCACTGGAGACAGGAGACGCCAGGCTGACAAGTGCACATCCAACCACGCGGACACAGCGGAGGCCGCGGCTGACGTAATCGCCACTCTGACACTCTGCATGCAGAAGCTCAGGGACGGCGGCGGAGGCCGCGGGAGACGCCATGCCAGATGTAATAAGGCGTTACTGTGACAGCGTCTCAGAGAGACAGGAGAAGATGCAGGAATGTGAACATTAGGATAACAGATGGGATCCGGTCCTGGAGCGCTGAGCCAGCCTTAGGAGGCATCTGATGGGTAAGAAATGGCGTCCAGATACCCGGATCGTGACAGCACCCCCCCCTTTAGGAGTGGCCCCAGGACACTTCTTTGGCTTTTGAGGAAACTTGGAATGGAATCTCCGGACCAAGGCAGGAGCATGGACATCAGAAGCATTGGTCCATGAACGTTCCTCAGGGCCGTAACCCTTCCAGTCAATAAGATACTGTAGTTGACCGTAACGGTGACGTGAGTCCAGGATCTTGGCCACTTCATACTCAACGCCTCGTTGAGTTTGGACTTTCGGAGTTGGAGGAAGTGAGGAATGAAACCGATTCAAGATCAGCGGTTTCAACAGGGAAACATGGAATGTCCTGGGTATTTTTAAGAAGGGAGGCAACTGGAGTCTGTAAGCAACAGGATTGATGACTTGTTCAATCTTGAAAGGACCGATATAGCGAGGTGCAAACTTCATACTGGGAACTCTTAACCTCAAATTCTTCGTGGATAACCATACCCGATCACCCACCTTGAGAGCAGGAACTGCTCGACGCTTCTTATCCGCAAACTTCTTGTACTTGAACGATGCCTTGAGCAGAGCTGATCGTACGCTCTTCCAGATATTGGCAAACTGATGCAAGGTGATATCCACTGCGGGAACAGAAGTTGCTGGAAGCGGTTGGAACTCAGGAACTTTAGGGTGGAATCCAAAGTTAGTGAAGAATGGTGTTGAAGCAGATGAAGAATGATACTGGTTGTTATGACAGAACTCGGCCCAGGGAAGTAATTGAACCCAGTCATCTTGAGAGGAGGACACATAGATGCGGAGGAAGGCCTCCAAGTCCTGATTCACCCTCTCGGTTTGACCATTGGTCTGAGGATGGTAAGCCGTGGAAAACTTTAGCTTGACTTGGAGGACTTGACATAAACTTCGCCAGAATTTGGCTGTGAATTGAACTCCTCGATCTGAGATAATTTCTTCAGGAAGACCGTGGAGTCGGAAGATCTCTTGTATGAATACTTGAGCCAACTTGGAAGCTGAAGGAAGACCGGTGAGAGGAATGAAGTGTGCCATCTTGGTGAACCGGTCAACTACCACCCAGATGGTATTGAACTTGTTGCACATGGGTAAGTCTGTAATGAAATCCATCGACAAGTGGGTCCATGGTCGACGGGGAACGGATAGTGGAACCAGTTGCCCCGCAGGCGACTGGCGGGATACTTTATGTTGGGCACACTTTGGGCAAGATGTAATAAACTCCAAGACGTCCTTTTTCAGAGTTGGCCACCAATAGGACCTAGAGATAAACTCCAGGGTTTTTTGGATACCTGTATGTCCGGCAAAACGGGAAGCATGAGCCCAATGCATGAGCTTCTTCCTTAGCATCGGCTTCACAAAACTTTTCCCTGATGGGGGCGTAGAGTCCATCCCTACCGTGGAGAATGCCAACGGATTTATAATAGGATGCTTGTCTGAAGACTCTGACTCATTTTCTTGCTCCCATGAGCGGGAAAGGGCATCGGCCTTGCGATTCTGAGAGCCCGGACAGAACTGGAGTTTAAAGTCGAACCTGGAAAAGAAAAGTGCCCATCTGGCCTGACGAGGGTTGAGACATTGTGCGCCCTTCAGGTATAAAAGGTTCTTGTGGTCTGTAAGTATGGTGATTGAATGAGAAGCTCCCTCCAACAGATACCTCCACTCTTCTAGAGCGAGCTTGATGGCTAGCAACTCCTGGTCGCCAATGGCATAGTTGCGCTCAGCTGGGGAGAACTTCCGGGAGAAGAAACTGCAAGGGTGTAAATGGCCATCTTTAGCCCTCTGAGATAACACCGCTCCTACTCCAACGGAGGAGGCATCCACCTCTAAGATGAAAGGAGAGTCGATGTCAGGCTGTTTCAGAACAGGCGCAGAGATGAACCTTTGTTTTAAAAGATGAAATGCTTGCATGGCTTCTTCAGACCACTTGGACGGGTTAGCACCCTTCTTAGTGAAAGCAGTAATAGGCGCCACAATGGTGGAAAAGTCTCGTATAAACTTTCGGTAATAGTTGGCGAACCCTAAGAACCTCTGGACCCCTTTGAGGGTTAAGGGTACCGGCCAATTTTGGATTGCTTGTAGTTTCTCAGGATCCATCTCTAGTCCGGAACCGGACACAATGTACCCTAGAAACGGAATGGACTTGACTTCAAAGACGCATTTTTCTAATTTGCAATAGAGATGATTGACACGGAGACGGGACAGAACCTCTTTAACCCAAAAACGATGTTCCTCTAAATCGTTGGCAAAAATGAGGATATCGTCTAGATAGACCACGACATGACGATATAGAATGTCTCTGAAGATCTCATTGACAAAATGCTGGAAGACAGCTGGAGCATTGCTCAATCCGAAGGGCATGACGAGGTACTCATAATGTCCGTCACGGGTGTTAAAGGCGGTCTTCCACTCGTCACCCTCACGGATCCGGATGAGATTGTATGCACCTCGCAAGTCCAGCTTTGTAAAGATGGTAGCTCCGCTAACTCTGTCAAAGAGCTCAGTAATCAGGGGTAAAGGATAACGGTTCTTGATGGTAATGTCGTTCAAACCTCTGTAGTCGATGCACGGCCGCAGACCACCATCTTTCTTTTTTACAAAAAAGAAGCCTGCGCCGGCTGGAGAAGAAGAAGGTCGAATGAACCCCTTTGCTAGGTTCTCTTTAATATATTCCTCCATAGAATGCGTCTCAGGCAGAGACAACGGATAAGTTCGGCCTCGAGGTGGAACCTTCCCTGGAACGAGATCAATCGGACAGTCCCATTCTCTATGAGGAGGAAGGATATCAGCAGAAGCTTTACTGAACACATCCGTGAAATCTTGATATGGAGGAGGTGGAACATCAGACGACCTGGGGGAGGAAGAACAGACAGGCAATACTTTAAACAAACATGTCTCAGCACAGGAGGAACCCCATGCCAGGATTTGCGTAGTCGTCCAATCAATTGTAGGATTGTGAAGACGGAGCCATGGAAGGCCCAGGACCACAGGATGTGTGGCTCTTGGAATCACTAAAAAAGAAATAAGTTCGGAATGAAGAACTCCCACTCTCAGACGAACTGGTAGAGTCCTTAAAGAAATGACTGCATCAAAAATTTTGCTGCCATCCACGGCAGTTAAAGAAATGGACGAAGGAAGTCTCTCGGTGGGTAGGGACCACCGTTTAACATAGGCTTCGGTAATAAAGTTCCCAGCTGCTCCGGAATCAAGGAGGGCAATGACGTTCCGATAACGTTGAGCAACTTGAAGCGAGACTGGGAGATTACAATCTTGAGAAGATGGAGAGGAGATCATTACTCCTAGCCGGCCCTCTCCTTGGCGAGCTAGGATTTGGAGTTTCCCGGACGTTTGGGACAGGCATTAATGGTGTGAGACGGAGCTGCACAATAGAGACAGAGAAACTCGGAGAGACGTCTTCGGCGCTCAGCAGGAGTTAAACGGGAACGGCCAAGTTGCATGGGCTCATCTTTAGATGGTGACAGTTGACGAGGAGGAGGAGCAGAAGATTTTGGAGCAGATGATCTTCCACGCTCAGTTGCTCTCTCTCTGAAACGTAAATCAACTTTCGTGCAGAGTGAGATTAGCTCATCTAACTTAGAAGGTAAGTCTCTGGTAGCTAACTCATCTTTAATACGCTCAGATAAGCCATGCCAGAATGCAGCATACAGGGCCTCGTCGTTCCATGCCAGTTCGGATGCCAGGATCTGAAACTGTATCAGATATTGTCCTACAGTACGTGACCCCTGGCGTAAATGGAGAATCTCGGATGAAGCTGAGGTTACCCGGCCTGGCTCGTCGAAGATGCGCCTGAATGTTGACACGAAGGCAGTGTAGGAAGATAGCAGGGTGTCGGACCTCTCCCATAACGGTGATGCCCAATCAAGGGCTGAGCCACTGAGAAGAGAAATAATGTAGGCAATTTTTGTACGGTCACTGGGAAAATTGCCAGGTTGTAGCTCAAACTGAATCTCACACTGGTTGAGAAATCCCCTGCAGAATCTTGGAGATCCGTCAAATTTTGCTGGCGTTGGAAGATGAAGACGTGGAGCAGAAATGGGTAAGGTGGGTGGGGTTATAGCTGGAGTCACTGTGGTTGACGCACCAGACGCGCCTGATCCAGGGAGAGTTGTCTGAATCCCATCCAGCCGAGTAGAGAGATCCTGGAGACAGCGGATGATGTGGCCCTGTGCAGCCTCCTGATGTTCTAGTCGGGCTGCCAGTTCTTGCATTGGCCTGGCCGCTTGATCCTGGTCTCCGGCTGGATTCATTAGGTCAGTGCTTACTGTCACAACTGAGGGCCTGAGCTGACGGGAGGCAGCCTCAGTTGTAGGGGCTGAGATGTACCGGAACCTGGGAGGTTGTATCAGACCCCTGGACATGTAAGTAACATGAATAATAACTGCCCGAAGGCGTGACCACGACAACTTGGATAAAAGTCAATGATGTTTATTATGACAACTCCGCAACACAGCAGCAGTAAAAGAAAACGTAAAAGTCAGCAAAGAATAAATACAGTTCCTGGGTACTACAGGATGGCAGGAGCCACAGGGCACTGGTAGTGTGAGATAGTTCTTATGATCTTCTAGATGGAAAGTCCTTACCAGGCCCGACTGTAGCAATGGAGATAACCCAGGATTGTGCCAGCTGGTGTTCCAGGAAAAGCTGGGTTGCTGAAGATAAAACAGCTGCTGTGGATACTGGCTGGAACCAGACTGTTGTTAGCACGGAGTGGATACTGGCTGGAACCAGTTAAATAATAAATGAACTTGGGAGCGATGAAATATGAACTGAAATGTAGAACTTGAGAGCGGAGAAATAATAATACCGGTGGAGAGTGGTAAAGTGTAGAAAGGACACCGGCCCTTTAAGGGAAGCTGTACTCTGCTGGAAGCTGAGCTGGAAGCAGGTAATGTTGTAGCTGGAAACAGATGAATCCACAATGGATTAGAGAGTCAGGCTACACCGCAGGTGGAATGCTGGTGCGGGTCTCTATGGTGGAAGTCTTGAGACAGGAGCTGGAACCTGGAAGACAATCACAGGAGAGAGACAAACAGGAACTAGGTTTGACAACCAAAGCACTGACGCCTTCCTTGCTCAGGCACAGTGTATTTATACCTGCAGCAAGGAAGGGATTGGCTAGGCAATTATGCAGATTAACAATACTGACAACAGATTGGAGGAAATGATCAGCTGACAGAATCCAAGATGGCTGCGCCCATGCAGACACTTGGAGGGAAGTTTGGTTTGTAATCCATGTGGTAATGAAAACAGTAATGGCGGCGCCGGCCACTGGAGACAGGAGACGCCAGGCTGACAAGTGCACATCCAACCACGCGGACACAGCGGAGGCCGCGGCTGACGTAATCGCCACTCTGACACTCTGCATGCAGAAGCTCAGGGACGGCGGCGGAGGCCGCGGGAGACGCCATGCCAGATGTAATAAGGCGTTACTGTGACAGCGTCTCAGAGAGACAGGAGAAGATGCAGGAATGTGAACATTAGGATAACAGATGGGATCCGGTCCTGGAGCGCTGAGCCAGCCTTAGGAGGCATCTGATGGGTAAGAAATGGCGTCCAGATACCCGGATCGTGACATCCGCTTTGCAGTAGGATGACTGCTGTGATATTTCATCTTCCTCGCAAAGGACTGTTGGACAGTCAATTGCTTGGTGGAAGTAGTACAAGTGGTCTTACGACTTCCCCTCTGGGATGACCATCGACTCCCAGCAGCAACAACAGCAGCGCCAGCAGCAGTAGGCGTTACACGCAAGGATGCATCGGAGGAATCCCAGGCAGGAGAGGAATCATCAGAATTGCCAGTGACATGGCCTGCAGGACTATTGGCATTCCTGGGGAAGGAGGAAATTGACACTGAGGGAGTTGGTGGGGTGGTTTGCGTGAGCTTGGTTACAAGAGGAAGGGATTTACTGGTCAGTGGACTGCTTCCGCTGTCGGCCCAAGTTTTTGAACTTGTCACTGACTTATTATGAATGCGCTGCAGGTGACGTATAAGGGAGGATGTTCCGAGGTGGTTAACGTCCTTACCCCTACTTATTACAGCTTGACAAAGGGAACACACGGCTTGACACCTGTTGTCCGCATTTCTGGTGAAATACTTCCACACCGAAGAGCTGATTTTTTTGGTATTTTCACCAGGCATGTCAACGGCCATATTCCTCCCACGGACAACAGGTGTCTCCCCGGGTGCCTGACTTAAACAAACCACCTCACCATCAGAATCCTCCTGGTCAATTTCCTCCCCAGCGCCAGCAACACCCATATCCTCCTCATCCTGGTGTACTTCAACACTGACATCTTCAATCTGACTATCAGGAACTGGACTGCGGGTGCTCCTTCCATCACTTGCAGGGGGCGTGCAAATGGTGGAAGGCGCATGCTCTTCACGTCCAGTGTTGGGAAGGTCAGGCATCGCAACCGACACAATTGGAGTCGGACTCTCCTTGTGGATTTGGGATTTCGAAGAACGCACAGTTCTTTGCGGTGCTACTGCTTTTGCCAGCTTGAGTCTTTTCATTTTTCTAGCGAGAGGCTGAGTGCTTCCATCCTCATGTGAAGCTGAACCACTAGCCATGAACATAGGCCAGGGCCTCAGCCGTTCCTTGCCACTCCGTGTGGTAAATGGCATATTGGCAAGTTTACGCTTCTCCTCCGACAATTTTATTTTAGGTTTTGGAGTCCTTTTTTTACTGATATTTGGTGTTTTGGATTTGACATGCTCTGTACTATGACATTGGGCATCGGCCTTGGCAGACGACGTTGCTGGCATTTCATCGTCTCGGCCATGACTAGTGGCAGCAGCTTCAGCACGAGGTGGAAGTGGATCTTGATCTTTCCCTAATTTTGGAACCTTAACATTTTTGTTCTCCATATTTTAATAGGCACAACTAAAAGGCACCTCAGGTAAACAATGGAGATGGATGGATACTAGTATACAATTATGGATGGACTGCCGAGTGCCGACACAGAGGTAGCTACAGCCGTGGACTACTGTACTGTGTCTGCTGCTAATATAGACTGGTTAATAAAGAGATGTAGTATGTATGTATAAAGAAGAAAGAAAAAAAAACCACGGGTAGGTGGTATACAATTATGGACGGACTGCCGAGTGCCGACACAGAGGTAGCTACAGCCGTGGACTACTGTACTGTGTCTGCTGCTAATATAGACTGGTTGATAAAGAGATGTAGTATGTATGTATAAAGAAGAAAGAAAAAAAAACCACGGGTAGGTGGTATACAATTATGGATGGACTGCCGAGTGCCGACACAGAGGTAGCTACAGCCGTGGACTACTGTACTGTGTCTGCTGCTAATATAGACTGGTTGATAAAGAGATGTAGTATGTATGTATAAAGAAGAAAGAAAAAAAAACCACGGGTAGGTGGTATACAATTATGGATGGACTGCCGAGTGCCGACACAGAGCTAGCTACAGCCGTGGACTACTGTACTGTGTCTGCTGCTAATATAGACTGGTTGATAAAGAGATGTAGTATGTATGTATAAAGAAGAAAGAAGAAAAAACCACGGGTAGGTGGTATACAATTATGGACGGACTGCCGAGTGCCGACACAGAGGTAGCTACAGCCGTGGACTACTGTACTGTGTCTGCTGCTAATATAGACTGGTTGATAAAGAGATGTAGTATGTATGTATAAAGAAGAAAGAAAAAAAAACCACGGGTAGGTGGTATACAATTATGGATGGACTGCCGAGTGCCGACACAGAGGTAGCTACAGCCGTGGACTACCGTACTATACTGTGTCTGCTGCTAATATAGACTGGTTGATAATGAGATGTAGTATGTATGTATAAAGAAGAAAGAAAAAAAAACCACGGGTAGGTGGTATACAATTATGGATGGACTGCCGAGTGCCGACACAGAGGTAGCTACAGCCGTGGACTACTGTACTGTGTCTGCTGCTAATATAGACTGGTTGATAAAGAGATGTAGTATGCATGTATAAAGAAGAAAGAAAAAAAAAACACGGGTAGGTGGTATACAATTATGGACGGACTGCCGAGTGCCGACACAGAGGTAGCTACAGCCGTGGACTACTGTACTGTGTCTGCTGCTAATATAGACTGGTTGATAATGAGATGTAGTATGTATGTATAAAGAAGAAAGAAAAAAAAACCACGGGTAGGTGGTATACAATTATGGATGGACTGCCGAGTGCCGACACAGAGCTAGCTACAGCCGTGAACTACCGTACTGTGTCTGCTGCGACTGGATGATAAATAATGATATAAAAAATATATATATATCACTACTGCAGCCGGACAGGTATATATTATATAATGACGGACCTGTTGGACACTGTCTGTCAGCAGAATGAGTTTTTTATAGAATAAAAAAAAAAACACCACACAAGTCACACGACGAGTGTTTAACTTTTTCAGGCAATCACAATATAGTATACTACTAACTATACTGGTGGTCAGTGTGGTCAGGTCACTGGTCAGTCACACTGGCAGTGGCACTCCTGCAGCAAAAGTGTGCACTGTTTAATTTTAATAATATGTACTCCTGGCTCCTGCTATAACCTATAACTGGCACTGCTCCCCAGTCTCCCCCACAATTATAAGCTGTGTGAGCACAGTCAGATATATACATAGATGATGCAGCACACTGGGCTGAGCAGTGCACACAGATATGGTATGTGACTGAGTCACTGTGTATCGTTTTTTTCAGGCAGAGAACGGATTATATTAAATAAAACTGCACTGTCTGGTGGTCACTGTGGTCAGTCACTACTAAACTCTGCACTCTCTACAGTACTCCTAAGCTCCAGTAAATCAAGTGTCTCTGTCTCAAATCAATCTCACTCTCTCTCTTCTAATCTAAATGGAGAGGACGCCAGCCACGTCCTCTCCCTATGAATCTCAATGCACGTGTGAAAATGGCGGCGACGCGCGGCTCCTTATATAGAATCCGAGTCTCGCGATAGAATCCGAGCCTCGCGAGAATCCGACAGCGTCATGATGACGTTCGGGCGCGCTCGGGTTAACCGAGCAAGGCGGGAAGATCCGAGTCGCTCGGACCTGTGAAAAAAAACATGAAGTTCGGGCGGGTTCGGATTCCGAGGAACCGAACCCGCTCATCTCTAATTACTACTCATCGCCTACCCCCTATACTGTACCACTCTGCTACCAACATTATTAGTACCCCCTCACCTATCCCCTGTATAAACACACGGCTGCGTCCAGGTTTGAATAAGGCCCATTGTTAAGTTTACCACCTCATCCCTTTAATTCTGGACATATAGTAATTACACAGGTTCTGTGGCTGGCTGACTTCAGGACTCAATTTTTACCTGGTTTTAGTCAACCTCAGAATTAAAGGGATGAGGCAGTAACCTTACCCATGGTCTCCGTTTGGTCGAGCAGTTGGGATTGCAATGTTTTCTGTAAAATTGATTAAAACAAAAAGGATAAATTTTTCCTGTTTACGCAACTATAAGAAATACTATGAGATATGAAAACGATGGTTATTCTGCTGGTAGTGAATCCTGTAGGATTCTTTTGAGGCTTTCAGCAAAGTCCATTTGTTTTATCTCATATTAATAATACATTTGGATCTCTTTATATTCGGATGTTTGTGCTTTCACGTTTTAAAGATGTAAATATATGTCATTCGTTATGTGTTCTACATTGTAACATGTTGTGCACTTTATGCAATTGTTAATAATGTAATTTTTGAATTAGCCATGTACTGGGAGTAACACGCAGTTGTAGCAGGGCCAGAGCCCGAATTAGAGGCCCTCTGGTGGGTGGTCACTCTGGGGAGCTATAAGTGTTGTATCTCACACTGGCTTTCTACTTCCTGATGAAAGAACCGCAGTAAAGGTTGTACACAGAACCGGCCTTTCAGACCCTCCAACGTGACCCGCCCCACTAGGTACAAAATGCTCAGTTCCTGGACTTCCCTCTTAAGTTATGATTTCCATCACCTGTGTTGAACTAGTTACATGATAAGAAAGCTGTTTCTTCACAGGTGATGGCAATAATAACTTAAGAGGGAAGTCCAGAAACAGAGCATTTTATACCTAGTGGGGCGGGTCATGTTGGAGGGCATGTTATTTACATGTCACCGTGAGTGCCGCCTTATGCCTACCATATGTATGCCGCATCCCCACCAGGATCCGGTACAGAGGAAGGCAAGGCACCCATCACAATTTTATTGTTACAGCATTGTAATATATATATATATATATATACACATACACATATACATATACACACATGCGGACATCATGCACAGGTGCAGCAGTATATGCACGAGGGCATCATGCACAGGTGCAGCAGTATATGCACGAGGGCATCATGCACAGGTGCAGCAGTATATGCACGAGGGCATCATACACAGGTGCAGCAGTATATACACGAGGGCATCATACACAGGTGCAGCAGTATATGCACGAGGGCATCATGCACAGGTGCAGCAGTATATGCACGAGGGCATCATACACAGGTGCAGCAGTATATGCACGAGGGCATCATGCACAGGTGCAGCAGTATATGCACGAGGGCATCATGCACAGGTGCAGCAGTATATGCACGAGGGCATCATGCACAGGTGCAGCAGTATATGCACGAGGGCATCATGCACAGGTGCAGCAGTATATGCACGAGGGCATCATACACAGGTGCAGCAGTATATACATGCGGGCATTATACACAGGTGCAGCAGTATATACATGTGGGCATTATGCACAGGTGCAGCAGTATATACATGTGGGCATTATGCACAGGTGCAGCAGTATATACATGTGGGCATTATGCACAGGTGCAGCAGTATATACATGTGGGCATTATACACAGGTGCAGTAGTATATACATGTGGGCATTATACACAGGTGCAGCAATATATACATGTGGGCGTTATACACAGGTGCAGCAGTATATACATGTGGGCATTATACACAGGTGCAGCAGTATATACATGTGGGCATTATACACAGGTGCAGCAGTATATACATGTGGGCATTATGCACAGGTGCAGCAGTATATACATGTGGGCATTATACACAGGTGCAGTAGTATATACAAGCGGGCATTATGCACAGCAGCAGCAGTATATACATGTGGGCATTATGCACAGGTGCAGCAGTATATACATGTGGGCGTTATACACAGGTGCAGCGGTATATACATGTGGGCATTATACACAGGTGCAGCGGTATATACATGTGGGCGTTATACACAGGTGCAGCAGTATATACATGTGGGCGTTATACACAGGTGCAGCAGTATATACATGTGGGCGTTAAACACAGGTGCAGCAGTATATACACGTGGACATTATACACAGGTTCAGCGGTATATACATGTGGGCATTATACACAGGTGCAGCAGTATATACATGTGGGCGTTATACACAGGTGCAGCAGTATATACATGTGTGCATTATGCACAGGTGCAGCGGTATATACACGTGGACATTATACACAGGTGCAGCGGTATATACATGTGGGCATTATACACAGGCGCAGCAGTATATACATGTGGGCATTATACACAGGTGCAGCGGTATATACATGTGGGCATTACACACAGGTTCAGCAGTATATAGATGGCTGTAAATTTGGTGAGTATTGATCAGAGATGAGTGGAAAAGATAGCCTGGGGGGTTGGGCACTGCCTCACTTGCCATATACTTTTTACTCCAGAGATTTGACTATAAAAATGATTAGAATAGTACACAGGTTCTCAAACTCGTCCTCAGGACCCCACACAGTGCATGTTTTGCAGGTCTCCTCACAGAATCACAAGTGAAATAATTAGATCCACCTGTGGACCTTTTAAAATGTTTTAATGAGTAATTAATACACCTGTGCGCCTGCTGGGTTACCTGCAAAACATGCACTGTGTGGGTTCCCGAGGACCGAGTTTGAGAACCGCTGGAATAGTACATAGAAGATATTTCTAATATCACATATCTGGAAACACCCCATACAAATTTTGCGTTTCACTTTGGCCAGGACCTATGATCAGTGATACTGTGCCCAGTTGTGACCCCCGGTGCTGTAAAGTGAGATACCACTTTGCAGCATCACTTTACTATCAGACACACATGGCTGATCACAGGGGCCAAGATCTGAGCTCAGTCCGCTCACAGAGAGAGGCTGTGCAGTAGTTGGGAAACCTGGATAATGATATCTAGAGATAGCTTTATTATCACAAGTCTCTCTCAGTTGTTGTTTTTTTTACAATTTTTTTTATATAAATTTAGGCAGATGGCATTTCCCATTACAAGTATGGAAAATGTGATCTGGAATGCCAATTTAAGGGCTTGGAGAAGAATTTTGCTAATTCTCCTCCAATTTCCCTTTAGTACATTCTGATGATACTAAGTAATGTGAAAAGGGAGTGAAAACACTATTTGTCATATTATTATAGTAAAAAATATTTTGATAAATATACCCGCATGTATCTGTCCCCTGCCTATAGCCCAGCACAATATAACCTGCCTGATACGCCTGGGAGTGGAGAGGTAACGCCAGCTAGTGACTAGTGCTGTGTATGTATATGTGTGTGTATATGTGTGTGTATATGTGGTGTTATACTGTATATAATCCTATCATTATTAGGCAGCATCTCCCTGACAGGACACCATGGTAATGTATCACAGGAATTATCTGATAATACAATATAACCTGCCTGATACGCCTGGGAGAGGAGAATAACGCCAGCTGGTGACTAGTGCTGTGTATATGTGGTGTTATAATGTATATAATCCTATCATTATTAGGCAGCATCTCCCTGACAGGACAGCATGGTAATGTATCACAGGAATTATCTGCTAATACAATATAACCTGCCTGATACGCCTGGGAGAGGAGAGGTAACGCCAGCTAGTGACTAGTGCTGTGTATGTATATGTGTGTGTATATGTGTGTGTATATGTGGTGTTATACTGTATATAATCCTATCATTATTAGGCAGCATCTCCCTGACAGGACATCATGGTAATGTATCACAGGAATTATCTGCTAATACAATATAACTCCTCTCTAGGAACGTGAAGGATTCTTATGAGGACAACGCGGCCTCGGGGTGCAATAGCTGGTGTCAGTGCCCTGAGAATGACTGGGACCCTGTCTGTGGGGAAAATGGTGTCACCTATTACTCTGCCTGCTTTGCCGGCTGCCGCTTGTCCAATGGGACGGGTAACACAGTAGTGAGTAGCGTTCTGCGCCACCTCTGAGGCCTTGGAGGCTGTGTCTTGTCCTATACTTATATATGTCCTCAGCTGTAGTGTGTGGTGCCGCTCATGTGTGTTTAATATATTACAGGTGTACTATAACTGCAGTTGTGTGGCACACTGGGCCTCGCACCTCGGAGGCAACTCGGCGGAGGCTGGCCCTTGCTCTGATGGAAGAGATTGCTCAGGAATGTTCCTGTCCTATGTGGGGGTCTCTGTGATGGCTTCTTTCTGGTTGTCCTTAGGAGGGGCCCCCGGATACATCCTGCTCCTGAGGTGAGGCTGCAGATGAGACATATGGCAGTGTGTAGTAGTGTTATAGGATATAAATGGCAGTGTCGGGTAGTAATGTAGCCGACACAATTGCGGTGATAAGGTGACTATAATACTGGGGACGGCGGATTCCGGTGACAGAAAATGTCCTTTATACCCTCTCTATACTTGTGTAATGACATAATATCAGTGGTGAGTACACCCCAACAATTACACGGGGTGACGCTATATGTCCTTGTTCCTGTATGGCAGGAGAGCGCTAATGTGTTCTGTGTTCTGTTGTGTGTTTCATCCCATTGTGGTGTTTCCTGATCATGTGATAACTAGAGATGAGCGCCTGAAATTTTTCGGGTTTTGTGTTTTGGTTTTGGGTTCGGTTCCGCGGCCGTGTTTTGGGTTCGAACGCGTTTTGGCAAAACCTCACCGAATTATTTTTGTCGGATTCGGGTGTGTTTTGGATTCGGGTGTTTTTTTCCAAAAACACTAAAAAACAGCTTAAATCATAGAATTTGGGGGTCATTTTGATCCCAAAGTATTATTAACCTCAAAAACCATAATTTACACTCATTTTCAGTCTATTCTGAATACCTCACACCTCACAATATTATTTTTAGTCCTAAAATTTGCACCGAGGTCGCTGTGTGAGTAAGATAAGCGACCCTAGTGGCCGACACAAACACCGGGCCCATCTAGGAGTGGCACTGCAGTGTCACGCAGGATGGCCCTTCCAAAAAACCCTCCCCAAACAGCACATGACGCAAAGAAAAAAAGAGGCGCAATGAGGTAGCTGACTGTGTGAGTAAGATTAGCGACCCTAGTGGCCGACACAAACACCGGGCCCATCTAGGAGTGGCACTGCAGTGTCACGCAGGATGTCCCTTCCAAAAAACCCTCCCCAAACAGCACATGACGCAAAGAAAAAAAGAGGCGCAATGAGGTAGCTGTGTGAGTAAGATTAGCGACCCTAGTGGCCGACACAAACACCGGGCCCATCTAGGAGTGGCACTGCAGTGTCACGCAGGATGTCCCTTCCAAAAAACCCTCCCCAATCAGCACATGATGCAAAGAAAAAGAAAAGAAAAAAGAGGTGCAAGATGGAATTATCCTTGGGCCCTCCCACCCACCCTTATGTTGTATAAACAAAACAGGACATGCACACTTTAACCAACCCATCATTTCAGTGACAGGGTCTGCCACACGACTGTGACTGATATGACGGGTTGGTTTGGACCCCCCCCAAAAAAGAAGCAATTAATCTCTCCTTGCACAAACTGGCTCTACAGAGGCAAGATGTCCACCTCATCTTCACCCTCCGATATATCACCGTGTACATCCCCCTCCTCACAGATTATCAATTCGTCCCCACTGGAATCCACCATCTCAGCTCCCTGTGTACTTTGTGGAGGCAATTGCTGCTGGTCAATGTCTCCGCGGAGGAATTGATTATAATTCATTTTAATGAACATCATCTTCTCCACATTTTCTGGATGTAACCTCGTACGCCGATTGCTGACAAGGTGAGCGGCGGCACTAAACACTCTTTCGGAGTACACACTTGTGGGAGGGCAACTTAGGTAGAATAAAGCCAGTTTGTGCAAGGGCCTCCAAATTGCCTCTTTTTCCTGCCAGTATAAGTACGGACTGTGTGACGTGCCTACTTGGATGCGGTCACTCATATAATCCTCCACCATTCTATCAATGTTGAGAGAATCATATGCAGTGACAGTAGACGACATGTCCGTAATCGTTGTCAGGTCCTTCAGTCCGGACCAGATGTCAGCATCAGCAGTCGCTCCAGACTGCCCTGCATCACCGCCAGCGGGTGGGCTCGGAATTCTGAGCCTTTTCCTCGCACCCCCAGTTGCGGGAGAATGTGAAGGAGGAGATGTTGACAGGTCGCGTTCCGCTTGACTTGACAATTTTGTCACCAGCAGGTCTTTCAACCCCAGCAGACCTGTGTCTGCCGGAAAGAGAGATCCAAGGTAGGCTTTAAATCTAGGATCGAGCACGGTGGCCAAAATGTAGTGCTCTGATTTCAACAGATTGACCACCCGTGAATCCTTGTTAAGCGAATTAAGGGCTGCATCCACAAGTCCCACATGCCTAGCGGAATCGCTCCGTGTTAGCTCCTTCTTCAATGCCTCCAGCTTCTTCTGCAAAAGCCTGATGAGGGGAATGACCTGACTCAGGCTGGCAGTGTCTGAACTGACTTCACGTGTGGCAAGTTCAAAGGGCATCAGAACCTTGCACAACGTTGAAATCATTCTCCACTGCACTTGAGACAGGTGCATTCCATCTCCTATATCGTGCTCAATTGTATAGGCTTGAATGGCCTTTTGCTGCTCCTCCAACCTCTGAAGCATATAGAGGGTTGAATTCCACCTCGTTACCACTTCTTGCTTCAGATGATGGCAGGGCAGGTTCAGTAGTTTTTGGTGGTGCTCCAGTCTTCTGTACGTGGTGCCTGTACGCCGAAAGTGTCCCGCAATTTTTCTGGCCACCGACAGCATCTCTTGCACGCCCCTGTCGTTTTTTAAAAAATTCTGCACCACCAAATTCAAGGTATGTGCAAAACATGGGACGTGCTGGAATTTGCCCATATTTAATGCACACACAATATTGCTGGCGTTATCCGATGCCACAAATCCACAGGAGAGTCCAATTGGGGTAAGCCATTCCGCGATGATCTTCCTCAGTTGCCGTAAGAGGTTTTCAGCTGTGTGCGTATTCTGGAAAGCGGTGATACAAAGCGTAGCCTGCCTAGGAAAGAGTTGGCGTTTGCGAGATGCTGCTACTGGTGCCGCCGCTGCTGTTCTTGCGGCGGGAGTCCATACATCTACCCAGTGGGCTGTCACAGTCATATAGTCCTGACCCTGCCCTGCTCCACTTGTCCACATGTCCGTGGCTAAGTGGACATTGGGTACAACTGCATTTTTTAGGACACTGGTGAGTCTTTTTCTGACGTCCGTGTACATTCTCGGTATCGCCTGCCTAGAGAAGTGGAACCTAGATGGTATTTGGTAACGGGGGCACACTGCCTCAATAAATTGTCTAGTTCCCTGTGAACTAACGGCGGATACCGGACGCACGTCTAACACCAACATAGTTGTCAAGGACTCAGTTATCCGCTTTGCAGTAGGATGACTGCTGTGATATTTCATCTTCCTCGCAAAGGACTGTTGAACAGTCAATTGCTTACTGGAAGTAGTACAAGTGGGCTTACGACTTCCCCACTGGGATGACCATCGACTCCCAGCGGCAACAACAGCAGCGCCAGCAGCAGTAGGCGTTACACGCAAGGATGCATCGGAGGAATCCCAGGCAGGAGAGGACTCGTCAGAATTGCCAGTGACATGGCCTGCAGGACTATTGGCATTCCTGGGGAAGGAGGAAATTGACACTGAGGGAGTTGGTGGGGTGGTTTGCGTGAGCTTGGTTACAAGAGGAAGGGATTTACTGGTCAGTGGACTGCTTCCGCTGTCACCCAAAGTTTTTGAACTTGTCACTGACTTATTATGAATGCGCTGCAGGTGACGTATAAGGGAGGATGTTCCGAGGTGGTTAACGTCCTTACCCCTACTTATTACAGCTTGACAAAGGGAACACACGGCTTGACACCTGTTGTCCGCATTTCTGGTGAAATACCTCCACACCGAAGAGCTGATTTTTTTGGTATTTTCACCTGGCATGTCAACGGCCATATTCCTCCCACGGACAACAGGTGTCTCCCCGGGTGCCTGACTTAAACAAACCACCTCACCATCAGAATCCTTCTGGTCAATTTCCTCCCCAGCGCCAGCAACACCCATATCCTCCTCATCCTGGTGTACTTCAACACTGACATCTTCAATCTGACTATCAGGAACTGGACTGCGGGTGCTCCTTCCAGCACTTGCAGGGGGCATGCAAATAGTGGAAGGCGCATGCTCTTCACGTCCAGTGTTGGGAAGGTCAGGCATCGCAACCGACACAATTGGACTCTCCTTGTGGATTTGGGATTTCAAAGAACGCACAGTTCTTTGCGGTGCTTTTGCCAGCTTGAGTCTTTTCAGTTTTCTAGCGAGAGGCTGAGTGCTTCCATCCTCATGTGAAGCTGAACCACTAGCCATGAACATAGGCCAGGGCCTCAGCCGTTCCTTGCCACTCCGTGTGGTAAATGGCATATTGGCAAGTTTACGCTTCTCCTCCGACAATTTTATTTTAGGTTTTGGAGTCCTTTTTTTTCTGATATTTGGTGTTTTGGATTTGACATGCTCTGTACTATGACATTGGGCATCGGCCTTGGCAGACGACGTTGCTGGCATTTCATCGTCTCGGCCATGACTAGTGGCAGCAGCTTCAGCACGAGGTGGAAGTGGATCTTGATCTTTCCCTAATTTTGGAACCTCAACTTTTTTGTTCTCCATATTTTATAGGCAGAACTAAAAGGCACCTCAGGTAAACAATGGAGATGGATGGATTGGATACTAGTATACAATTATGGACGGACTGCCACGGTTAGGTGGTATAAAAAAACCACGGTTAGGTGGTATATATTATAATAATACAATTATGGATGGACGGACTGCCTGCCGAGTTCCGACACAGAGGTAGCCACAGCCGTGAACTACCGCACTGTACACTGGTTGATAAAGAGATAGTAGTATACTCGTAACAACTAGTATGACTGACTATGACGGTATAAAGAATGAAAAAAAAACCACGGTTAGGTGGTATATATTGTAATACAATTATGGATGGACGGACTGCCTGCCGAGTTCCGACACAGAGGTAGCCACAGCCGTGAACTACCGCACTGTACACTGGTTGATAAAGAGATAGTAGTATACTCGTAACAACTAGTATGACTGACTATGACGGTATAAAGAATGAAAAAAAAACCACGGTTAGGTGGTATATATTATAATACAATTATGGATGGACGGACTGCCTGCCGACTGCCGACACAGAGGTAGCCACAGCCGTGAACTACCGCACTGTACACTGGTTGATAAAGAGATAGTAGTATACTCGTAACAACTAGTATGACACTATGACGGTATAAAGAATGAAAAAAAAACCACGGTTAGGTGGTATATATTATAATACAATTATGGATGGACGGACTGCCTGCCGACTGCCGACACAGAGGTAGCCACAGCCGTGAACTACCGCACTGTACACTGGTTGATAAAGAGATAGTAGTATACTCGTAACAACTAGTATGACACTATGACGGTATAAAGAATGAAAAAAAAACCACGGTTAGGTGGTATATATTATAATACAATTATGGATGGACGGACTGCCTGCCGAGTGCCGACACAGAGGTAGCCACAGCCGTGAACTACCGCACTGTACACTGGTTGATAAAGAGATAGTAGTATACTCGTAACAACTAGTATGACTGACTATGACGGTATAAAGAATGAAAAAAAAACCACGGTTAGGTGGTATATATTATAATACAATTATGGATGGACGGACTGCCTGCCGACTGCCGACACAGAGGTAGCCACAGCCGTGAACTACCGCACTGTACACTGGTTGATAAAGAGATAGTAGTATACTCGTAACAACTAGTATGACACTATGACGGTATAAAGAATGAAAAAAAAACCACGGTTAGGTGGTATATATTATAATAATACAATTATGGATGGACGGACTGCCTGCCGACTGCCGACACAGAGGTAGCCACAGCCGTGAACTACCGCACTGTACACTGGTTGATAAAGAGATAGTAGTATACTCGTAACAACTAGTATGACTATGACGACGGTATAAAGAAAGAAAAAAAAATACCACGGTTAGGTGGTATATAATTATACAATTATGGATGGACGGACTGCCTGCCGAGTGCCGACTGCCGACACAGAGGTAGCCACAGCCGTGAACTACCGCACTGTACTGTGTCTGCTGCTAATATAGACTGGTTGATAAAGAGATAGTATACAACAATATACTACTATACTGGTGGTCAGGCACTGGTCACCACTAGTCACACTGGCAGTGGCACTCCTGCAGCAAAAGTGTGCACTGTTTAATTTTAAATTAATATAATATTATGTACTCCTGGCTCCTGCTATAACAACCTGCAGTGCTCCCCAGTCTCCCCCACAATTATTATAAGCTTTTATACATTGATGTGCAGCACACTGGGCTGAGCTGAGTGCACACAGACTGAGTCACACTGTGTGACTGCTGTGTATCGTTTTTTTCAGGCAGAGAACGGATATAGCAGAGAACGGATATATTAAATAAAAGTTAACTTAACAACAACTGCACTGGTCACTGTGGTAAACTCTGTCTGCACAATCTCTCTCTCTTCTAATCTATTCTAATGGAGAGGACGCCAGCCACGTCCTCTCCCTATCAATCTCAATGCACGTGTGAAAATGGCGGCGACGCGCGGCTCCTTATATAGAATCCGAGTCTCGCGAGAATCCGACAGCGTCATGATGACGTTCGGGCGCGCTCGGGTTAACCGAGCAAGGCGGGAAGATCCGAGTCGCTCGGACCCGTGAAAAAAAAAGTGAAGTTCGTGCGGGTTCGGATTCAAAGAAACCGAACCCGCTCATCTCTAGTGATAACACATGTATGTGCATGGGAACACGCTATCACTTCTACATGCACTAATTCTCTTTGATCATGTGATAACACATGTATGTGCATGGGAACACGCTATCACTTCTACATATACTAATTATCTCTGATCATGTGATGACATGTATGTGCATGGGAACACGCTATCACTTCTACATGTACTAATTCTCTCTGATCATGTGATGACATGTATGTGCATTGGAACACGCTATCACTTCTACATGTACTAATTCCCTCTGATCATGTGATGACTTGTATGTGCATGAGAACAGGCTATCACTTCTACATGTACTAATTCTCTCTGATCATGTGATAACACATGTATGTGCATGGGAACACGCTATCACTTCTACATGTACTAATTCTCTCTGATCATGTGATGACACATGTATGTGCATGAGAACATGCTATCAGTTCTACATGTACTAATTCTCTCTGATCATGTGATAATGCATGTTTGTGCATGGGAACACGCTATCACTTCTACATGTACTAATTCTCTCTGATCATGTGATGACATGTATGTGCATGGGAACACGCTATCACTTCTACATGTTCTATTTCCCTCTGATCATGTGATGACATGTATGTGCATGGGAACACGCTATCACTTCTACATGTACTAATTCTCTCTGATCATGTGATGACTTGTATGTGCATGAGAACAGGCTATCACTTCTACATGTACTAATTCTCTCTGATCATGTGATGACATGTATGTGCATGGGAACACGCTATCACTTCTAAATGTACTAATTCTCTCTGATCATGTGATGACATGTATGTGCATGGGAACACGCTATAACTTCTACATGTTCTATTTCCCTCTGATCATGTGATGACATGTATGTGCATGGGAACATGCTATCACTTCTACATGTACTAATTCTCTCTGATCATGTGATGACATGTATGTGCATGGGAACACGCTATCACTTCTACATGTACTAATTCTCTCTGATCATGTGATGACATGTATGTGCAGGGGAACACGCTATCACTTCTACATGTACTAATTCTCTCTGATTATGTGATGACACGTATGTGCATGAGAAGAACACGCTATCACTTCTACATGTATTAATTCTCTCTGATCATGTGATAACACATGTATGTGCATGGGAACACGCTATCACTTCTACATGTACTAATTCTCTCTGATCATGTGATGACATGTATGTGCAAGGGAACACGCTATCACTTCTACATGTACTAATTCCCTCTGATCATGTGATGACTTGTATGTGCATGAGAACAGGCTATCACTTCTACATGTACTAATTCTCTCTGATCATGTGATAACACATGTATGTGCATGGGAACACGCTATCACTTCTACATGTACTAATTCTCTCTGCTCATGTGATGACACATGTATGTGCATGAGTACATGCTATCAGTTCTAGATGTACTAATTCTCTCTGATCATGTGATAACACATGTATGTGCATGGGAACACGCTATCACTTCTACATGTACTAATTCTCTCTGATCATGTGATGACACATGTATGTGCATGAGAACATGCTATCAGTTCTACATGTACTAATTCTCTCTGATCATGTGATAACACATGTATGTGCATGGGAACACGCTATCACTTCTACATGTACTAATTCTCTTTGATCATGTGATGACTTGTATGTGCATGAGAACAGGCTATCACTTCTACATGTACTAATTCTCTGATCATGTGATGACATGTATGTGCATGGGAACAAGCTATCACTTCTACATGTACTAATTCTCTCTGATCATGTGATGACATGTATGTGCATGGGAACACGCTATCACTTCTACATGTTCTATTTCTCTCTGATCATGTGATGACATGTATGTGCATGGGAACACGCTATCACTTCTACATGTACTAATTCTCTCTGATCATGTGATGACATGTATGTGCATGGGAACACGCTATCACTTCTACATGTACTAATTCTCTCTGATCATGTGATGACTTGTATGTGCATGAGAACAGGCTATCACTTCTACATGTACTAATTCTCTCTGATCATGTGATGACATGTATGTGCATGGGAACACGCTATCACTTCTACATGTACTAATTCTCTCTGATCATGTGATGACATGTATGTGCATGGGAACACGCTATCACTTCTACATGTACTAATTCCCTCTGATCATGTGATGACTTGTATGTGCATGAGAATAGGCTATCACTTCTACATGTACTAATTCTCTCTGATCATGTGATAACACATGTATGTGCATTGGAACACGCTATCACTTCTACATGTACTAATTCTCTCTGATCATGTGATGACACATGTATGTGCATGAAAACATGCTATCAGTTCTACATGTACTAATTCTCTCTGATCATGTGATAATGCATGTTTGTGCATGGGAACACGCTATCACTTCTACATGTACTAATTCTCTCTGATCATGTGATGACATGTATGTGCATGGGAACACGCTATCACTTCTACATGTTCTATTTCCCTCCGATCATGTGATGACATGTATGTGCATGGGAACACGCTATCACTTCTACATGTACTAATTCTCTCTGATCATGTGATGACTTGTATGTGCATGAGAACAGGCTATCACTTCTACATGTACTAATTCTCTCTGATCATGTGATGACATGTATGTGCATGGGAACACGCTATCACTTCTAAATGTACTAATTCTCTCTGATCATGTGATGACATGTATGTGCATGGGAACACGCTATCACTTCTACATGTTCTATTTCCCTCTGATCATGTAATGACATGTATGTGCATGGGAACACGCTATCACTTCTACATGTACTAATTCTCTCTGATCATGTGATGACATGTATTTGCATGGGAACACGCTATCACTTCTACATGTACTAATTCTCTCTGATCATGTGATGACATGTATGTGCAAGGGAACACGCTATCACTTCTACATGTACTAATTCCCTCTGATCATGTGATGACTTGTATGTGCATGAGAACAGGCTATCACTTCTACATGTACTAATTCTCTCTGATCATGTGATGACATGTATGTGCATGGGAACACGCTATCACTTCTGCATGCTCTATTTCCCTCTGATCATGTGATGACATGTATGTGCATGGGAACATGCTATCACTTCTACATGTACTAATTCTCTCTGATCATGTGATGACATGTATGTGCATGGGAACACGCTATCACTTCTACATGTACTAATTCTCTCTGATCATGTGATGACATGTATGTGCATGAGAACACACTATCACTTCTACATGTACTAATTCTCTTTGATCATGTGATCACACATGTATGTGCATGGGAACATGCTATCACTACTACATGTACTAATTCTCTCTGATCATGTGATGACACATGTATGTGCATGAGAACATGCTATCAGTTCTACATGTACTAATTCTCTCTGATCATGTGATAACACATGTATGTGCATGGGAACACGCTATCACTTCTACATGTACTAATTCTCTCTGCTCATGTGATGACACATGTATGTGCATGAGTACATGCTATCAGTTCTACATGTACTAATTCTCTCTGATCATGTGATAACACATGTATGTGCATGGGAACACGCTATCACTACTACATGTACTAATTCTCTCTGATCATGTGATGACACATGTATGTGCATGAGAACATGCTATCAATTCTAGATGTACTAATTCTCTCTGATCATGTGATAACACATGTATGTGCATGGGAACACGCTATCACTTCTACATGTACTAATTCTCTCTGATCATGTGATGACATGTATGTGCATGGGAACACGCTATCACTTCTACATGTACTAATTCTCTCTGATCATGTGATGACATGTATGTGCATGAGAACACACTATCACTTCTACATGTACTAATTCTCTTTGATCATGTGATCACACATGTATGTGCATGGGAACATGCTATCACTACTACATGTACTAATTCTCTCTGATCATGTGATGACACATGTATGTGCATGAGAACATGCTATCAGTTCTACATGTACTAATTCTCTCTGATCATGTGATAACACATGTATGTGCATGGGAACACGCTATCACTACTACATGTACTAATTCTCTCTGATCATGTGATGACACATGTATGTGCATGAGAACATGCTATCAATTCTAGATGTACTAATTCTCTCTGATCATGTGATAACACATGTATGTGCATGGGAACACGCTATCACTTCTACATGTACTAATTCTCTCTGATCATGTGATGACACATGTATGTGCATGAGAACATGCTATCAGTTCTACATGTACTAATTCTCTCTGATCATGTGATGACATGTATGTGCATGGGAACAAGCTATCACTTCTACATGTACTAATTCTCTCTGATCATGTGATGACATGTATGTGCATGGGAACACGCTATCACTTCTACATGTTCTATTTCTCTCTGATCATGTGATGACATGTATGTGCATGGGAACACGCTATCACTTCTACATATACTAATTCTCTCTGATCATGTGATGACATGTATGTGCATGGGAACACGCTATCACTTCTACATGTACTAATTCTCTCTGATCATGTGATGACTTGTATGTGCATGAGAACAGGCTATCACTTCTACATGTACTAATTCTCTCTGATCATGTGATGACATGTATGTGCATGGGAACATGCTATCAGTTCTACATGTACTAATTCTCTCTGATCATGTGATGACATGTATGTGCATGGGAACAAGCTATCACTTCTACATGTACTAATTCTCTCTGATCATGTGATGACATGTATGTGCATGGGAACACGCTATCACTTCTACATGTTCTATTTCTCTCTGATCATGTGATGACATGTATGTGCATGGGAACACGCTATCACTTCTACATATACTAATTCTCTCTGATCATGTGATGACATGTATGTGCATGGGAACACGCTATCACTTCTACATGTACTAATTCTCTCTGATCATGTGATGACTTGTATGTGCATGAGAACAGGCTATCACTTCTACATGTACTAATTCTCTCTGATCATGTGATGACATGTATGTGCATGGGAACACGCTATCACTTCTACATGTTCTATTTCCCTCTGATCATGTGATGACATGTATGTGCATGAGAACACGCTATCACTTCTACATGTATTCATTCTCTCTGATCATGTGATGAAGGTCTGGAGAGCGACATGACAGGAAAGTAGGGACAGCTGAAGGCATGATTCAGAGACATACACTTAGGTGCTAATTCAGACTGGATCATGGCAGCAATCGCATTCTGAAGCCCTTTGTGGCGTGCGCTTGAGCAGCAGGCGCACTGCGCGGGCGCACCCCGGGAGCCCAGTGAGATGCTAAAAGCATCTCAGGGCTGCGCTCGCCTCTGCCTGATTGACAAGCAGTGGCGGTCACGGGGCGGGACCGGGCGTCTCAACAGCGTTAGAACGCCAATGACGAACCACCCTCCGCTAACACCATGTTAACACCCCCCAACGTTCACTTCCTGTCAGTCACTTTGTGAAGGTGTCCTCATTGCGTGCGGCTACGCAGTGGCACCTAGGTGCATGCGCTATGCAAACACAGCACGTGCGCAGTCTGCCGATAATCGCTCAGTTCAGTGGAACATCGGCTCTCCGTCCATCTCTGAATCATGCCCAACATGCGTAGTGTAAATGTTACCCGGTATGACCACCGTGCCCTTGCCACCCACAGATGTATTAATCCTGAGCTGAAGACTCTCGCCCTGGGTGTCTACACTATGGCCATACGTGTTCTAGGTAAGTGGCTGCTAGGTAAGTCCTGTCAATCTCTGTAGCGCTCACTATGTCATTGCAGAAATACAGAAAGAAGAGTGTGGGGGTCTGGAGGTAGGTACACACACTTACCTGCTATTCAGGGAGATTGGGAAAGTGGCGCCCATGCTGCACTTATTGCTCAGCAACACAATACACTGCTACCGTCACAGCTCCTGTCCGGTGTGTTACCCACAAGTGCTGCCATGTAAGTGGCCACGAGAAACCTTATGTTACAATGCATGTAGCCATAGGGATCATTGTGCCCTATACCCAATGCAGGGAAATGTCTACTATGTCAGGGAGAGCGCCGCTACTGTGTCAGGGAGAGCACCGCTACTGTGTCAGGGAGAGCACCGCTACTGTGTCAGGGAGAGCGCCGCTACTGTGTCAGGGAGAGCGCCGCTACTGTGTTAGGGAGAGCGCCGCTACTGTGTCAGGGAGAGCGCCGCTACTGTGTCAGGGAGAGCGCCGCTACTGTGTTAGGGAGAGCGCCGCTACTGTGTCAGGGAGAGCGCCGCTACTGTGTTAGGGAGAGCGCCGCTACTGTGTCAGGGAGAGCACCGCTACTGTGTCAGGGAGAGCGCCGCTACTGTGTCAGGGAGAGCGCCGCTACTGTGTTAGGGAGAGCGCCGCTACTGTGTCAGGGAGAGCACCGCTACTGTGTCAGGGAGAGCGCCGCTACTGTGTCAGGGAGAGCGCCGCTACTGTGTCAGGGAGAGCGCCGCTACTGTGTCAGGGAGAGCACCGCTACTGTGTCAGGGAGAGCGCCGCTACTGTGTCAGGGAGAGCGCCGCTACTGTGTTAGGGAGAGCGCCGCTACTGTGTCAGGGAGAGCGCCGCTACTGTGTCAGGGAGAGCGCCGCTACTGTGTCAGGGAGAGCGCCGCTACTGTGTCAGGGAGAGCGCCGCTACTGTGTCAGGGAGAGCACCGCTACTGTGTTAGGGAGAGCGCCGCTACTATGTCAGGGAGAGCGCCAGTACTGTGTCAGGGAGAGCGCCGCTACTGTGTCAGGGAGAGCGCCGCTACTGTGTCAGGGAGAGCGCCGCTACGGTGTCAGGGAGAGCGCCGCTACTGTGTCAGGGAGAGCACCGCTACTGTGTCAGGGAGAGCGCCGCTACTGTGTCAGGGAGAGCACCGCTACTGTGTCAGGGAGAGCGCCGCTACTGTGTCAGGGAGAGCACCGCTACTATGTCAGGGAGAGCGCCAGTACTGTGTCAGGGAGAGCACCGCTACTGTGTCAGGGAGAGCGCCGCTACTGTGTCAGGGAGAGCGCCGCTACTGTGTTAGGGAGAGCGCCGCTACTGTGTCAGGGAGAGCACCGCTACTGTGTCAGGGAGAGCGCCGCTACTGTGTCAGGGAGAGCGCCGCTACTGTGTCAGGGAGAGCACCGCTACTGTGTTAGGGAGAGCGCCGCTACTATGTCAGGGAGAGCGCCAGTACTGTGTCAGGGAGAGCGCCGCTACTGTGTCAGGGAGAGCGCCGCTACTGTGTCAGGGAGAGCGCCGCTACGGTGTCAGGGAGAGCGCCGCTACTGTGTCAGGGAGAGCACCGCTACTGTGTCAGGGAGAGCGCCGCTACTGTGTCAGGGAGAGCGCCGCTACTGTGTCAGGGAGAGCGCCGCTACGGTGTCAGGGAGAGCGCCGCTGCTATGTCAGGGAGTAGGGGAAATCGCCGCTACCTGTCAGGGAGAGCGCCGCTACTGTGTCAGGGAGAGCGCCGCTACGGTGTCAGGGAGAGCGCCGCTACTGTGTCAGGGAGAGCACCGCTACTGTGTCAGGGAGAGCGCCGCTACTGTGTCAGGGAGAGCGCCGCTACTGTGTCAGGGAGAGCGCCGCTACGGTGTCAGGGAGAGCGCCGCTGCTATGTCAGGGAGTAGGGGAAATCGCCGCTACCTGTCAGGGAGAGCGCCGCCACTGTGTCAGGGAGAGCGCCGCTACTGTGTCAGGGAGAGCGCCGCTACTGTATCAGGGAGAGCGCCGCTAATGTGTCAGGGAAAGCGCCTCTACTGTGTCAGGGAGAGCGCCGCTACTGTATCAGGGAGAGCGCCGCTACTGTGTCAGGGAGAGCGCCGCTACTGTGTCAGGGAGAGCGCCGCTACTGTATCAGGGAGAGCGCCGCTACTGTATCAGGGAGAGCGCCGCTACTGTGTCAGGGAGAGCGCCGCTACTGTGTCAGGGAGAGCGCCGCTACTGTGTCAGGGAAAGCGCCGCTACTGTGTCAGGGAGAGCGCCGCTGCTGTGTCAGGGAGAGTGCCGCTACTGTGTTAGGGAGAGCGCCGCTACAATGTCAGGGAGAGCGCCGCTGCTGTGTCAGGGAGAGCGCCGCTGCTGTGTCAGGGAGAGCGCCGCTACGCTACTGTTTCGGGGACAGCGCCGCTACTGTGTCGGGGAGAGCGCCGCTGCTATGTCAGGGAGTAGGGGAAATCGCTTCTACCTGTCAGGGAGAGCGCCGCCACTGTGTCAGGGAGAGCGCCGCCACTGTGTCAGGGAGAGTGCCGGTACTATGTCAGGGAGAGCGCTGCCACTGTGTCAGGGAGAGCGCAGCTGCTATGTCAGGGAGAGCGCCGCTGCTATGTCAGGGAGAGCGGCGCTGCTATGTCAGGGAGAGCGCCGCTGCTATGTCAGGGAGAGCGCCGCTGCTATGTCAGGGAGTAGGGGAGATCGCTGCTATGTCAGGTAGTCAGGGAGATCGCTGCTATGTCAGGGAGTAGGGGAGATCGCTGCTATGTCAGGGAGTAGGGGAGATCGCTGCTATGTCATGGAGTAGAGGAGATCGCTGCTATGTCAGGGAGTAGGGGAGATCGCTGCTATGTCATGGAGTAGGGGAGATCGCTGCTATGTCATGGAGTAGGGGAGATCGCTGCTATGTCAGGGAGTAGGGGAGATCGCTGCTATGTCAGGGAGTAGGGGAGATCGCTGCTATGTCAGGGAGTAGGGGAGATCGCTGCTATGTCAGAGAGTCAGGGAGATTGCTGCTATGTCAGGAAGTAGGGGAGATCACTGCTATGTCAGGGAGTAGGGGAGATCGCTGCTATGTCAGGGAGTAGGGGAGATCGCTGCTATGTCAGGGAGTAGGGGAGATCGCTGCTATGTCAGAGAGTCAGGGAGATTGCTGCTATGTCAGGAAGTAGGGGAGATCACTGCTATGTCAGGGAGTAGGGGAGATCGCTGCTATGTCAGGGAGAGCGCCGCCACTGTGTCAGGGAGAGCGCCGTCACTGTGTCAGGGAGAGTGCCGGTACTATGTCAGGGAGAGCGCTGCCACTGTGTCAGGGAGAGCGCAGCTGCTATGTCAGGGAGAGCGCAGCTGCTATGTCAGGGAGAGCGCCGCTGCTATGTCAGGGAGAGCGGCGCTGCTATGTCAGGGAGAGCGCCGCTGCTATGTCAGGGAGAGCGCCGCTGCTATGTCAGGGAGTAGGGGAGATCGCTGCTATGTCAGGGAGTCAGGGAGATCGCTGCTATGTCAGGGAGTAGGGGAGATCGCTGCTATGTCAGGGAGTAGGGGAGATCGCTGCTATGTCATGGAGTAGAGGAGATCGCTGCTATGTCAGGGAGTAGGGGAGATCGCTGCTATGTCATGGAGTAGGGGAGATCGCTGCTATGTCATGGAGTAGGGGAGATCGCTGCTATGTCAGGGAGTAGGGGAGATCGCTGCTATGTCAGGGAGTAGGGGAGATCGCTGCTATGTCAGGGAGTAGGGGAGATCGCTGCTATGTCAGAGAGTCAGGGAGATTGCTGCTATGTCAGGAAGTAGGGGAGATCACTGCTATGTCAGGGAGTAGGGGAGATCGCTGCTATGTCAGGGAGTAGGGGAGATCGCTGCTATGTCAGGGAGTAGGGGAGATCGCTGCTATGTCAGAGAGTCAGGGAGATTGCTGCTATGTCAGGAAGTAGGGGAGATCACTGCTATGTCAGGGAGTAGGGGAGATCGCTGCTATGTCAGGGAGTAGGGGAGATCGCTGCTATGTCAGGGAGTAGGGGAGATCACTGCTATGTCAGGGAGTAGGGGAGATCGCTGCTATGTCAGGGAGTAGGGGAGATCGCTGCTATGTCAGGGAGATGGGGAGATCACTGATATGTCAGGGAGTAGGGGAGATCGCTGCTATGTCAGGGAGATGGGGAGATCGCTGCTATGTCAGGGAGTAGGGGAGATCACTGATATGTCAGGGAGTAGGGGAGATCGCTGCTATGTCAGGGAGGGTTAGCATGTATGTAAATTATATCATCTCTGTGTGATTGGTGTAACTGGGATTCTGTACTGGGTGAAATGGAATCACGCGGAGATTAGCCATTTAATGTACATTACATTTAAGCCACAGCAACTAATCACACGCTTGTTTCTATTGATTGACTTGTTCTGGAGGTGACAGCTAATTTCTGATTGGTTGCTGGACCCCAGGATAACGTTACCACATACTGTAAATACAATAAAGAGGAATGAGTGACAGTATCAGACAACATGTGACCGCAGTGTGAGTGTGTAACACTTTTTATGTACTGCTGGGTTACCTCTATGGGGGGTTTCAGGGGATCACACTGTGGGGTATATAATAGTATCAGGGCTGGATCACACTGTGAGGTATATAATAGTATCAGGGCTGGATCACACTGTGGGGTATATAATAGTATCAGGGCTGGGTCACACTATGGGGTATATAATAGTATCGGGGCTGGGTCACACTGTGGGGTATATAATAGTATCAGGGCCGGGTCACACTATGGGGTATATAATAGTATCAGGGCCGGGTCACACTATGGGGTATATAATAGTATCAGGGCTGGGTCACACTATGGGGTATATAATAGTATCAGGGCTGGGTCACACTATGGGGTATATAATAGTATCAGGGCCGGGTCACACTATGGGGCATATAATAGTACAAGGCTGGGTCACACTATGGGGTATATAATAGTATCAGGGTTGGGGCACACTATGGGGTATATAATAGTATCAGGGCTGGGTCACACTATGGGGTATATAATAGTATCAGGGCTGGGTCACACTATGGGGTATATAATAGTATCAGGGCTGGTCACACTAAGGGGTATATAATAGTATCAGGGCTGGGTCACACTATGGGGTATATAATAGTATCAGGGCTGGGTCACAGTATGGGGTATATAATAGTATCAGGGCTGGGTCACACTATGGGGTATATAATAGTATCAGGGCTGGGTCACACTATGGGGTATATAATAGTATCAGGGCTGGGTCACACTATGGGGTATATAATAGTATCAGGGCTGGGTCACACTATGGGGTATATAATAGTTTCAGGGCCGGGTCACACTATGGGGTATATAATAGTATCAGGGCTGGGTCACACTATGGGGTATATAATAGTATCAGGGCTGGGTCACACTATGGGGTATATAATAGTATCAGGGCTGGTCACACTATGGGATATATAATAGTATCAGGGCTGGTCACACTATGGGGTATATAATAGTATCAGGGCCGGGTCACACTATGGGGTATATAATAGTATCAGGGCTGGGTCACAGTATGGGGTATATAATAGTATCAGGGCTGGGTCACACTGTGGGGTATATAATAGTATCAGGGCTTGGTCACACTATGGGGTATATAATAGTATCAGGGCCGGGTCACACTATGGGGTATATAATAGTATTAGGGCCGGGTCACACTATGGGGTATATAATAGTATCAGGGCTGGGTCACACTATGGGGTATATAATAGTATCAGGGCCGGGTCACACTATGGGGTATATAATAGTATCAGGGCCGGGTCACACTATGGGGTATATAATAGTATCAGGGCCGGGTCACACTATGGGGTATATAATAGTATCAGGGCTGGGTCACACTATGGGGTATATAATAGTGTCAGGGCCGGGTCACACTATGGGGTATATAATAGTATCAGGGCCGGGTCACACTATGGGGTATATAATAGTATCAGGGCTGGGTCACACTATGGGGTATATAATAGTATAAGGGCTGGGTCACACTATGGGGTATATAATAGTATCAGTACTGGGTCACACTATAGGGTATATAATAGTATCAGGGCTGGGTCACACTATGGGGTATATAATAGTATCAGGGCCGGGTCACACTATGGTGTATATAATAGTATCAGGGCTGGGTCACACTATGGGGTATATAATAGTATCAGTACTGGGTCACACTATAGGGTATATAATAGTATCAGGGCTGGGTCACAGTATGGGGTATATAATAGTATCAGGGCTGGGTCACACTATGGGGTATATAATAGTATCGGGCTGGGTCACACTATGGGATATATATTAGTATCAGGGCTGGGTCACACTATGGGGTATGTAATAGTATCAGGGCTGGGTCACACTATGGGGTATATAATAGTATCGGGGCTGGGTCACACTATGGGGTATATATTAGTATCGGGGCTGGGTCACACTATGGGGTATATAATAGTATCGGGGCTGGGTCACACTATGGGGTATATAATAGTATCAGGGCTGGGTCACACTATGGGGTATATAATAGTATCAGGGCTGGGTCACACTATGGGGTATATAATAGTATCAGGGCCGGGTCACACTATGGGGTATATAATAGTATCAGGGCTGGTCACACTAAGGGGTATATAATAGTATCAGGGCTGGGTCACACTATGGGGTATATAATAGTATCAGGGCTGGGTCACAGTATGGGGTATATAATAGTATCAGGGCTGGGTCACACTATGGGGTATATAATAGTATCAGGGCTGGGTCACACTATGGGGTATATAATAGTATCAGGGCTGGGTCACACTATGGGGTATATAATAGTATCAGGGCTGGGTCACACTATGGGGTATATAATAGTTTCAGGGCCGGGTCACACTATGGGGTATATAATAGTATCAGGGCTGGGTCACACTATGGGGTATATAATAGTATCAGGGCTGGGTCACACTATGGGGTATATAATAGTATCAGGGCTGGATCACAGTATGGGGTATATAATAGTATCAGGGCTGGGTCACACTATGGGGTATATAATAGTATCAGGGCTGGTCACACTATGGGATATATAATAGTATCAGGGCTGGTCACACTATGGGGTATATAATAGTATCAGGGCCGGGTCACACTATGGGGTATATAATAGTATCAGGGCTGGGTCACACTATGGGGTATATAATAGTATCAGGGCTGGGTCACACTATGGGGTATATAATAGTATCAGGGCTGGGTCACACTATGGGGCATATAATAGTATCAGGGCTGGGTCACAGTATGGGGTATATAATAGTATCAGGGCTGGGTCACACTGTGGGGTATATAATAGTATCAGGACTGGGTCACACTATGGGGTATATAATAGTATCAGGGCCGGGTCACACTATGGGGTATATAATAGTATTAGGGCCGGGTCACACTATGGGGTATATAATAGTATCAGGGCTGGGTCACACTATGGGGTATATAATAGTATCAGGGCCGGGTCACACTATGGGGTATATAATAGTATCAGGGCCGGGTCACACTATGGGGTATATAATAGTATCAGGGCCGGGTCACACTATGGGGTATATAATAGTATCAGGGCTGGGTCACACTATGGGGTATATAATAGTATCAGGGCCGGGTCACACTATGGGGTATATAATAGTATCAGGGCCGGGTCACACTATGGGGTATATAATAGTATCAGGGCTGGGTCACACTATGGGGTATATAATAGTATAAGGGCTGGGTCACACTATGGGGTATATAATAGTATCAGTACTGGGTCACACTATAGGGTATATAATAGTATCAGGGCTGGGTCACACTATGGGGTATATAATAGTATCAGGGCCGGGTCACACTATGGAGTATATAATAGTATCAGGGCTGGGTCACACTATGGGGTATATAATAGTATCAGTACTGGGTCACACTATAGGGTATATAATAGTATCAGGGCTGGGTCACAGTATGGGGTATATAATAGTATCAGGGCTGGGTCACACTATGGGGTATATAATAGTATCGGGCTGGGTCACACTATGGGATATATATTAGTATCAGGGCTGGGTCACACTATGGGGTATGTAATAGTATCAGGGCTGGGTCACACTATGGGGTATATAATAGTATCGGGGCTGGGTCACACTATGGGGTATATATTAGTATCGGGGCTGGGTCACACTATGGGGTATATAATAGTATCGGGGCTGGGACACACTATGGGGTATATAATAGTATCAGGGCTGGGTCACACTATGGGGTATATAATAGTATCAGGGCTGGGTCACACTATGGGGTATATAATAGTATCAGGGCCGGGTCACACTGTGGGGTATATAATAGTATCAGGGCTGGGTCACACTATGGGGTATATAATAGTATCAGGGCTGGGTCACAGTATGGGGTATATAATAGTATCAGGGCTGGGTCACACTATGGGGTATATAATAGTATCAGGGCTGGGTCACACTATGGGGTATATAATAGTATCAGGGCCGGGTCACACTATGGGGTATATAATAGTATCAGGGCTGGGTCACACTATGGGCTATATAATAGTATCGGGGCTGGGTCACACTATGGGGTATATAATAGTATCAGGGCTGGGTCACACTATGGGGTATATAATAGTATCAGGGCTGGGTCACACCATGGGGTATATAATAGTATCAGGGCCGGGTCACAGTAAGGGGTATATAATAGTATCAGGGCTGGGTC
The DNA here is from genome assembly GCF_028390025.1 of Pseudophryne corroboree. Taxonomy (NCBI): domain Eukaryota; kingdom Metazoa; phylum Chordata; class Amphibia; order Anura; family Myobatrachidae; genus Pseudophryne; species Pseudophryne corroboree. The sequence goes on along the minus strand of NC_086449.1, from coordinate 838,370,637 downwards.
ACACTATGGGGTATATAATAGTATCAGGGCTGGGTCACACTATGGGGTATATAATAGTATCAGGGCTTGGTCACACTATGGCGTATATAATAGTATCAGGGCTGGGTCACACTATGGGGTATATAATAGTATCAGGGCAGGGTCACACTATGGGGTATATAATAGTATCAGGGCTTGGTCACACTATGGGGTATATAATAGTATCAGGGCTGGGTCACAGTATGGGGTATATAATAGTATCAGGGCTGGTCACACTATGGGGTATATAATAGTATCAGGGCTGGGTCACACTATGCGGTATATAATAGTATCAGGGCCGGGTCACAGTATGGGGTATATAATAGTATCAGGGCTGGGTCACACTATGGGGTATATAATAGTATCAGGGCTGGGTCACACTATGGGGTATATAATAGTATCAGGGCTGGGTCACACTATGGGGTATATAACAGTATCAGGGCTGGGTCACACTATGGGGTATATAAGAGTATCAGGGCTGGGTCACACTATGGGGCATATAATAGTATCAGGGCCGGGTCACAGTATGGGGTATATAATAGTATCAGGGCCGGGTCACAGTATGGGGTATATAATAGTATCAGGGCTGGGTCACACTGTGGGGTATATAATAGTATCAGGGCTGGGTCACACTATGGGGTATATAATAGTATCAGGGCCGGGTCACACTATGGGGTATATAATAGTATTAGGGCCGGGTCACACTATGGGGTATATAATAGTATCAGGGCTGGGTCACACTATGGGGTATATAATAGTATCAGGGCCGGGTCACACTATGGGGTATATAATAGTATCAGGGTCGGGTCACACTATGGGGTATATAATAGTATCAGGGCCGGGTCACACTATGGGGTATATAATAGTATCAGGGCTGGGTCACACTATGGGGTATATAATAGTATCAGGGCCGGGTCACACTATGGGGTATATAATAGTAACAGGGCCGGGTCACACTATGGGGTATATAATAGTATCAGGGCTGGGTCACACTATGGGGTATATAATAGTATAAGGGCTGGGTCACACTATGGGGTATATAATAGTATCAGTACTGGGTCACACTATAGGGTATATAATAGTATCAGGGCTGGGTCACACTATGGGGTATATAATAGTATCAGGGCTGGGTCACACTATGGAGTATATAATAGTATCAGGGCTGGGTCACACTATGGGGTATATAATAGTATCAGTACTGGGTCACACTATAGGGTATATAATAGTATCACTGCTGGGTCACAGTATGGGGTATATAATAGTATCAGGGCTGGGTCACACTATGGGGTATATAATAGTATCGGGCTGGGTCACACTATGGGATATATATTAGTATCAGGGCTGGGTCACACTATGGGGTATGTAATAGTATCAGGGCTGGGTCACACTATGGGGTATATAATAGTATCGGGGCTGGGTTACACTATGGGGTATATATTAGTATCGGGGCTGGGCCACACTATGGGGTATATAATAGTATCGGGGCTGGGTCACTCTATGGGGTATATAATAGTATCAGGGCTGGGTCACACTATGGGGTATATAATAGTATCAGGGCTGGGTCACACTATGGGGTATATAATAGTATCAGGGCCGGGTCACACTATGGGGTATATAATAGTATCAGGGCTGGGTCACACTATGGGGTATATAATAGTATCAGGGCTGGGTCACAGTATGGGGTATATAATAGTATCAGGGCTGGGTCACACTATGGGGTATATAATAGTATCAGGGCTGGGTCACACTATGGGGTATATAATAGTATCAGGGCTGGGTCACACTATGGGGTATATAATAGTATCAGGGCTTGGTCACACTATGGCGTATATAATAGTATCAGGGCTGGGTCACACTATGGGGTATATAATAGTATCAGGGCAGGGTCACACTATGGGGTATATAATAGTATCAGGGCTTGGTCACACTATGGGGTATATAATAGTATCAGGGCTGGGTCACAGTATGGGGTATATAATAGTATCAGGGCTGGTCACACTATGGGGTATATAATAAGAATTTACTTACCGATAATTCTATTTCTCGGAGTCCGTAGTGGATGCTGGGGTTCCTGAAAGGACCATGGGGAATAGCGGCTCCGCAGGAGACAGGGCACAAAAAAGTAAAGCTTTACTAGGTCAGGTGGTGTGCACTGGCTCCTCCCCCTATGACCCTCCTCCAGACTCCAGTTAGGTACTGTGCCCGGACGAGCATACACAATAAGGGAGGCATTTTGAATCCCGGGTAAGACTCATACCAGCCACACCAATCACACCGTACAACTTGTGATCTAAACCCAGTTAACAGTATGACAACAGAAAGGGCCTCTTAAAGATGGCTCCTTAACAATAACCCGAATTAGTTAACAATAACTATGTACAAGTATTGCAGATAATCCGCACTTGGGATGGGCGCCCAGCATCCACTACGGACTCCGAGAAATAGAATTATCGGTAAGTAAATTCTTATTTTCTCTATCGTCCTAAGTGGATGCTGGGGTTCCTGAAAGGACCATGGGGATTATACCAAAGCTCCCAAACGGGCGGGAGAGTGCGGATGACTCTGCAGCACCGAATGAGAGAACTCCAGGTCCTCCTTTGCCAGGGTATCAAATTTGTAAAATTTTACAAACGTGTTCTCCCCCGACCACGTAGCTGCTCGGCAGAGTTGTAATGCCGAGACCCCTCGGGCAGCCGCCCAAGATGAGCCCACCTTCCTTGTGGAGTGGGCTTTTACAGTTTTAGGCTGTGGCAGGCCTGCCACAGAATGTGCAAGTTGAATTGTGTTACAAATCCAACGAGCAATCGACTGCTTAGAAGCAGGTGCGCCCAACTTGTTGGGTGCATACAATATAAACAGCGAGTCAGATTTTCTGACTCCAGCCGTCCTTGCAATGTATATTTTTAAGGCTCTGACAACGTCCAACAACTTGGAGTCCTCCAAGTCGCTAGTGGCCGCAGGCACCACAATAGGTTGGTTCAGATGAAATGCTGATACCACTTTAGGGAGAAAATGCGGACGAGTCCGCAGTTCTGCCCTATCCGAATGGAAGATTAGATAAGGACTTTTATAAGATAAAGCCGCCAATTCAGATACTCTCCTGGCAGAGGCCAGGGCTAGTAACATAGTCACTTTCAATGTGAGATATTTCAAATCCACCTTTTTCAATGGTTCAAACCAATGGGATTTGAGGAAATCTAAAACTACATTTAGATCCCACGGTGCCACCGGAGGCACCACAGGAGGCTGTATATGCAGTACTCCCTTGACAAAAGTCTGGACCTCAGGGACAGAGGCCAATTCTTTTTGGAAGAATATTGACAGGGCCGAAATTTGAACCTTAATGGATCCCAATTTGAGACCCATAGATAATCCTGATTGCAGGAAATGTAGGAAACGACCCAGTTGGAATTCCTCCGTCGGAACCCTCCGATCCTCGCACCACGCTACATATTTTCGCCAAATGCGGTGATAATGTTTCACGGTGACTTCCTTCCGTGCCTTAATCAAGGTAGGAATGACTTCTTCTGGAATGCCTTTCCCTTTTAGGATCTGGCGTTCAACCGCCATGCCGTCAAACGCAGCCGCGGTAAGTCTTGAAAAAGACAGGGACCCTGCTGTAGCAGGTCCCTTCTCAGAGGTAGAGGCCACGGTTCGTCCGTGAGCATCTCTTGAAGTTCCGGATACCAAGTCCTTCTCGGCCAATCCGGAACCACTAGTATTGTTCTTACTCTTCTTTGCCGTATGATCTTCAATACCTTTGGTATGAGCGGCAGAGGAGGAAACACATACACTGACTGGTACACCCAAGGAGTTACCAGTGCGTCCACAGCTATTGCCTGTGGATCTCTTGACCTGGCGCAATATTTGTCCAGTTTCTTGTTGAGGCGAGACGCCATCATGTCTACAATTGGTCTTTCCCAACGGTCTATTAACATGTTGAAGACTTCTGGATGTAGACCCCACTCTCCCGGATGAAGATCGTGTCTGCTGAGGAAGTCTGCTTCCCAGTTGTCCACGCCCGGGATGAACACTGCTGACAGTGCTATCACGTGATTCTCCGCCCAGCGAAGAATCTTGGCAGCTTCTGCCATTGCACTCCTGCTTCTTGTGCCGCCCTGCCTGTTTACATGGGCGACCGCCGTGATGTTGTCCGACTGAATCAACACCGGCTTTCCTTGCAGGAGAAGTTCCGCCTGGCTTAGAGCATTGTAGATTGCTCTTAGTTCCAGAATGTTTATGTGAAGAGACTTTTCCAGACTCGTCCATACTCCCTGGAAGTTTCTTCCTTGTGTGACTGCTCCCCAGCCTCTCAGGCTGGCGTCCGTGGTCACCAGGATCCAATCCTGAATGCCGAATCTGCGGCCTTCTAATAGGTGAGCCTTCTGCAACCACCACAGAAGTGACACCCTTGTCTTTGGTGACAGGGTTATTCGCAGGTGCATCTGCAGATGCGACCCTGACCATTTGTCCAACAGATCCCTTTGGAATATTCTTGCATGGAATCTGCCGAATGGAATTGCTTCGTAAGAAGCCACCATTTTTCCCAGGACTCTTGTGCATTGATGTACTGACACTTTTCCTGGTTTTAGGAGGTTCCTGACCAGATCGGATAACTCCTTGGCTTTTTCCTCTGGAAGGAAAACCTTTTTCTGAACCGTGTCCAGAATCATTCCTAGGAACAGCAGACGAGTTGTCGGGATTAAATGGGATTTTGGAATATTCAGAATCCACCCGTGTTGTCTTAGCACCTCTTGAGATAGTGCTAAAGCTGTCTCCAGCTGTTCTCTGGACCTTGCCCTTATTAGGAGATCGTCCAAGTATGGGATAACTAATACGCCTTTTCTTCGAAGAAGAATCATCATCTCGGCCATTACCTTGGTAAAGACCCGAGGCGCCGTGGACAATCCGAACGGCAGCGTCTGAAACTGATAGTGACAGTTTTGAACAATGAACCTGAGGTACCCCTGGTGTGCGGGGTAAATCGGAACGTGTAGATACGCATCCTTGATGTCCAAGGATACCATAAAGTCCCCTTCTTCCAGGTTCGCTATCACTGCTCTGAGTGACTCCATCTTGAACTTGAACTTTTTTATGTAGAGGTTCAAGGACTTCAGATTTAGAATAGGCCTTACCGAGCCATCCGGCTTCGGTACCACAAATAGAGTGGAATAATACCCCTTTCCTTGTTGTAATAGGGGTACTTTGACTATCACCTGCTGAGCGTACAGCTTGTGAATGGCTTCCAACACCCTCTCCCTTTCGGAAGAGACGGTTGGTAAGGCAGACTTCAGGAAACGATGAGGAGGATCCGTCTCTAATTCCAACCTGTACCCCTGAGATATTATCTGCAGGATCCAGGGGTCTACCTGCGAGTGAGCCCACTGCGCGCTGTAATTTTTGAGACGGCCCCCCACTGTCCCCGAGTCCGCTTGAGAGGCCCCAGCGTCATGCTGAGGTTTTTGCAGGAGCCGGGGAGGGCTTCTGTTCCTGGGAAGGAGCTGCCTGTTGGTGTCTCTTCCCTCTTCCTCTGCCTCGTGGCAGGTACGACAAGCCCTTTGCTCTCTTATTTTTGTAGGAGCGAAAAGGCTGCGGTTGAAAGGTCGGTGCCTTTCTCTGTTGGGGAGTGACTTGAGGTAAAAAAGTGGATTTCCCGGCAGTAGCCGTGGCCACCAAGTCTGATAGACCAACTCCAAATAACTCCTCCCCTTTATACGGCAAAACCTCCATGTGACGTTTTGAATCCGCATCGCCTGTCCACTGTCGTGTCCATAAGGCTCTTCTGGCTGAAATGGACATAGCACTCACCCGAGATGCCAGTGTGCAAATATCCCTCTGTGCATCACGCATATAGATAAATGCATCCTTTATTTGTTCTAACGACAGTAAAACATTGTCCCTATCTAGGGTATCAATATTTTCAATCAGGGATTCTGACCAAACTACTCCAGCACTGCACATCCAGGCAGTTGCTATAGCTGGTCGTAGTATAACACCTGCATGTGTGTATATATTCTTTTGAATAACTTCCATCTTTCTATCTGATGGATCCTTAAGTGCGGCCGTCTCAGGAGAGGGTAACGCCACTTGTTTGGATAAGCGTGTGAGCGCCTTGTCCACCTTAGGGGGTGTTTCCCAGCGCGCCCTAACCTCTGGCGGGAAAGGGTATAATGCCAATAACTTTTTTGAAATTATCAACTTTTTATCAGGAGCAACCCACGCTTCATCACACACGTCATTTAATTCTTCTGATTCAGGAAAAACTGTTTGTAGTTTTTTCACACCATACATAATACCCTGTTTTACGGTATCTGTAGTATCAGCTAAATGTAACGTCTCCTTCATTGCCAAAATCATATAACGTGTGGCCCTACTGGAAAATACGTTTGAATTTCTACCGTCGTCACTGGAATCAGTGCCCGTGTCTGGGTCTGTGTCGACCGACTGAGGCAAAGGGCGTTTTACAGCCCCTGACGGTGTTTGAGGCGCCTGGACAGGCATTAATTGATTGTCCGGCCGCCTCATGTCCTCAACTGACTGTTTAAGGGAAGATAAACCATCACGTAATTCCACAAATAAAGGCATCCATTCTGGTGTCGACCCCCTGGGGGGTGACATCTGCATATTTGGCAATTGCTCCGCCTCCACACCAATATCGTCCTCATACATGTCGACACCACGTACCGACACACACCGCAAACTCACAGGGAATGCTCTAATGAAGACAGGACCCACTAGCCCTTTTGGGGAGACAGAGGGAGAGTCTGCCAGCACACACCACAAAGCGCTATATATACAAGGGATATCCTTATATTAAGTGCTCCCTTATAGCTGCTTTAATATATATATATATAGCCATTAATGTGCCCCCCCTCTCTGTTTTACCCTGTTTCTGTAGTGCAGTGCAGGGGAGAGACCTGGGAGCCGTTCTGACCAGCGGAGCTGTGACAGAAAATGGCGCCGTGTGCTGAGGAGATAGGCCCCGCCCCTTTTTCGGCGGGTTCTTCTCCCGCTATTTTTCCAGTCAGGCAGGGGTTAAATATCTCCATATAGCCCCTATGGGCTATATGTGAGGTATTTTTAGCCTTGTATAAGGTTTATATTTGCCTCTCAGAGCGCCCCCCCCCAGCGCTCTGCACCCTCAGTGACTGCCCAGTGAAGTGTGCTGAGAGGAAAATGGCGCACAGCTGCAGTGCTGTGCGCTACCTTATGAAGACTGAGGAGTCTTCAGCCGCCGGTTTCCGGACCTCTTCACGCTTCAGCATCTGCAAGGGGGTCGGCGGCGCGGCTCCGGGACCGGACTCCACGGCTGGGCCTGTGTTCGATCCCTCTGGAGCTAATGGTGTCCAGTAGCCAAGCAGCAAATCCACTCTGCATGCAGGTGAGTTTACTACTTTCCCCCTAAGTCCCACGTTGCAGTGATCCTGTTGCCAGCAGGACTCACTGTAAAGAAAAAAACCTAAACTAAACTTTCTCTAAGCAGCTCTTTAGGAGAGCCACCTAGATTGCACCCTTCTCGTTCGGGCACAAAATCTAACTGGAGTCTGGAGGAGGGTCATAGGGGGAGGAGCCAGTGCACACCACCTGACCTAGTAAAGCTTTACTTTTTTGTGCCCTGTCTCCTGCGGAGCCGCTATTCCCCATGGTCCTTTCAGGAACCCCAGCATCCACTTAGGACGATAGAGAAAATAGTATCAGGGCTGGGTCACACTATGCGGTATATAATAGTATCAGGGCCGGGTCACAGTATGGGGTATATAATAGTATCAGGGCTGGGTCACACTATGGGGTATATAATAGTATCAGGGCTGGGTCACACTATGGGGTATATAATAGTATCAGGGCTGGGTCACACTATGGGGTATATAACAGTATCAGGGCTGGGTCACACTATGGGGTATATAATAGCATCAGGGCTGGGTCACACTATGGGGCATATAATAGTATCAGGGCCGGGTCACAGTATGGGGTATATAATAGTATCAGGGCCGGGTCACAGTATGGGGTATATAATAGTATCAGGGCTTGGTCACACTATGGGGTATATAATAGTATCAGGGCTGGGTCACAGTATGGGGTATATAATAGTATCAGGGCTGGGTCACACTATGCGGTATATAATAGTATCAGGGCCGGGTCACAGTATGGGGTATATAATAGTATCAGGGCTGGGTCACACTATGGGGTATATAATAGTATCAGGGCTGGGTCACACTATGGGGTATATAATAGTATCAGGGCAGGGTCACACTATGGGGTATATAACAGTATCAGGGCTGGGTCACACTATGGGGTATATAATAGTATCAGGGCTGGTCACACTATGGGGTATATAACAGTATCAGGGCTGGGTCACACTATGGGGTATATAATAGTATCAGGGCTGGGTCACACTATGGGGCATATAATAGTATCAGGGCTGGTCACACTATGGGGTATATAATAGTATCAGGGCTGGATCACACTATGGGGCATATAATAGTATCAGGGCTGGGTCACACTATGGGGCATATAATAGTATCAGGGCCGGGTCACAGTATAGGGTATATAATAGTATCAGGGCCGGGTCACAGTATGGGGTATATAATAGTATCAGGGCTTGGTCACACTATGGGGTATATAATAGTATCAGGGCTGGGTCACACTATGCGGTATATAATAGTATCAGGGCCGGGAAACAGTATGGGGTATATACTAGTATCAGGGCTGGGTCACACTATGGGGTATATAATAGTATCAGGGCTGGGTCACACTATGGGATATATAATAGTATCAGGGCAGGGTCACACTATGGGGTATATAACAGTATCAGGGCTGGGTCACACTATGGGGTATATAATAGTATCAGGGCTGGTCACACTATGGGGTATATAACAGTATCAGGGCTGGGTCACACTATGGGGTATATAATAGTATCGGGGCTGGGTCACACTATGGGGTATATAATAGTATCAGGGCTGGGTCACACTATGGGGTATATAATAGTATCAGGGCTGGGTCACACTGTGGGGTATATAATAGTATCAGGGCTGGGTCACACTATGGGGTATATAATAGTATCAGGGCTGGGTCACACTGTGGGGTATATAATAGTAACAGGGCCGGGTCACACTATGGGGTATATAATAGTATCAGGGCTGGGTCACATTATGGGGTATATAATAGTAACAGGGCTGGGTCACACTATGGGGTAAATAATAGTAACAGGGCTGGGTCACACTATGGGGTATATAATAGTATCAGGGCTGGGTCACACTGTGGGGTATATAATAGTATCAGGGCTGGGTCACACTATGGGGTATATAATAGTAACAGGGCTGGGTCACACTGTGGGGTATATAATAGTATCAGGGCTGGGTCACACTGTGGGATATATAATAGTATCTGGGCTTGGTCACACTATGGGGTATATAATAGTATCAGGGCTTGGTCACACTATGGGGTATATAATAGTATCAGGGCTTGGTCACACTATGGGGTATATAATAGTATCAGGGCTGGATCACACTATGGGGCATATAATAGTATCAGGGCTGGGTCACACTATGGGGCATATAATAGTATCAGGGCCGGGTCACAGTATGGGGTATATAATAGTATCAGGGCCGGGTCACAGTATGGGGTATATAATAGTATCAGGGCTTTGTCACACTATGGGGTATATAATAGTATCAGGGCTGGGTCACAGTATGGGGTATATAATAGTATCAGGGCTGGTCACACTATGGGGTATATAATAGTATCAGGGCTGGGTCACACTATGCGGTATATAATAGTATCAGGGCCGGGTCACAGTATGGGGTATATAATAGTATCAGGGCTTGGTCACACTATGGGGTATATAATAGTATCAGGGCTGGGTCACACTATGGGATATATAATAGTATCAGGGCTGGGTCACACTATGGGGTATATAACAGTATCAGGGCTGGGTCACACTATGGGGTATATAATAGTATCAGGGCTGGGTCACACTATGGGGTATATAACAGTATCAGGGCTGGGTCACACTATGGGGTATATAATAGTATCAGGGCTGGTCACACTATGGGGTATATAACAGTATCAGGGCTGGGTCACACTATGGGGTATATAATAGTATCAGGGCTGGTCACACTATGGGGTATATAATAGTATCAGGGCTGGGTCACACTATGGGGCATATAATAGTATCAGGGCTGGTCACACTATGGGGTATATAATAGTATCAGGGCTGGATCACACTATGGGGCATATAATAGTATCAGGGCTGGGTCACACTATGGGGCATATAATAGTATCAGGGCCGGGTCACAGTATGGGGTATATAATAGTATCAGGGCCGGGTCACAGTATGGGGTATATAATAGTATCAGGGCTTGGTCACACTATGGGGTATATAATAGTATCAGGGCTGGGTCACAGTATGGGGTATATAATAGTATCAGGGCTGGTCACACTATGGGGTATATAATAGTATCAGGGCTGGGTCACACTATGCGGTATATAATAGTATCAGGGCCGGGTCACAGTATGGGGTATATAATAGTATCAGGGCTGGGTCACACTATGGGGTATATAATAGTATCAGGGCTGGGTCACACTATGGGGTATATAATAGTATCAGGGATGGGTCACACAATGGGGTATATAACAGTATCAGGGCTGGGTCACACTATGGGGTATATAATAGTATCAGGGCTGGTCACACTATGGGGTATATAACAGTATCAGGGCTGGGTCACACTATGGGGTATATAATAGTATCAGGGCTGGGTCACACTATGGGGCATATAATAGTATCAGGGCTGGTCACACTATGGGGTATATAATAGTATCAGGGCTGGATCACACTATGGGGCATATAATAGTATCAGGGCTGGGTCACACTTTGGGGTATATAATAGTATCAGGGGTGGGTCACACTATGGGGTATATAATAGTATCAGGGCTGGGTCACACTATGGGGTATATAATAGTATCAGGGCTGGGTCACAGTATGGGGTATATAATAGTATCAGGGCTGGGTCACACTATGGGGTATATAATAGTATCAGGGCTGGGTCACACTATGGGGTATATAACAGTATCAGGGCTGGGTCACACTATGCGGTATATAATAGTATCAGGGCTGGGTCACACTATGGGGTATATAATAGTATCGGGGCTGGATCACACTATGGGGCATATAATAGTATCAGGGCTGGGTCACACTTTGGGGTATATAATAGTATCAGGGGTGGGTCACACTATGGGGTATATAATAGTATCAGAGCTGGGTCACACTATGGGGTATATAATAGTATCAGGGCTGGGTCACAGTATGGGGTATATAATAGTATCAGGGCTGGGTCACACTATGGGGTATATAATAGTATCAGGGCTGGGTCACACTATGGGGTATATAACAGTATCAGGGCTGGGTCACACTATGCGGTATATAATAGTATCAGGGCTGGGTCACACTATGGGGTATATAATAGTATCAGGGCTGGGTCACAGTATGGGGTATATAATAGTATCAGGGCTGGGTCACACTATGGGGTATATAATAGTATCAGGGCTGGGTCACACTATGCGGTATATAATAGTATCAGGGCTGGGTCACACTATGGGGTATATAATAGTATCGGGGCTGGGTCACACTATGGGGTATATAATAGTATCAGGGCCGGGTCACACTATGGGGTATATAATAGTATCGGGGCTGGGTCACACTATGGGGTATATAATAGTATCAGGGCTGGTCACAGTATGGGGTATATAATAGTATCAGGGCTGGGTCACACTGTGGGGTATATAATAGTATCAGGCTAAGGCTGTGTTTGCCCCATACAGCTGGTGTTCCGGCCCCGATGTACTTAGGGGCTCTGATAGACCGCGTCTGTCTGACATGGAGCTGGCGACAGTGCGGCGGGAAAGGCTTCTGCCGATTATACGACACCGATGGGTTTCGGTAAGTGACCGGTAACTCCCTTTACTTACTCCAGTCATTAGATTGTACTTTATGGGCCTGATCATGTTTGTGCGCAATGCCGATGTTCACGCTACGGAGCAATTATCGCCAGACTGCGCCGTCGCACTGCACACGTGCCAGGGGGCCTCTGCAATGCCGAGCGCTGTGAGGAGTTTAATGCAGAGGGATTGATAGGAAGGACCGGAAGGGGGAGGTAACGGGGAGTGGCGACAAATAGGCGGGCCTTCTCTGGGGCGTGTCTCTGCCTTCAGCTACGACTATGTACATATAGAAACATGGCGCCAGTGTCGCTACAGCCGCAACCAGTCTGTGTGACCGTAGAACCACTCAGGGGTGTTTCTCGTTATTGCGCCAGCGCTGCGCATGTGTACTCGGGTGCTGGGGACGTGCGATGATCCCGGTGGGCGTCTGTATCCTTTTCTGCGCGGCTGCATCACTTGCGATGATTAGCAGTTCCATCGCCTGGAAAATCGCAGCTGCGCAGGCGTGTGCGTAAAGACGTGATTCAGGCCGTGTGTCTCATTCACTTCTCGATACTAACTACAGTGCTACTTAGTTGTGGGGGAAGGGGACAGGATCCGAGGAATGGCCAGTGGGGGGGATACTGCGCCTAATGTGGCACGCCACCCCCCCATCACAGATACCCTGTCTGATGCCATTACTGAGGTCTGTGCCCCGCCCCCCCCATCACGATACTGTAAGTGGTGACTGACGCTCTTCTCTTGCAGGTCCATCTACCTGGGGGTGGCGGTGACGCTGGGCGCTGGCTTCCTATGCCTGTGTTCTGCTGTACTGTACATGGTGCAGAAGAGATGTGCCGCAGGAGAAAGCACCTCCCCCTGTCATGGGCGCAAGAGCTCAGCGCTGCCCTCTAACCTCATCCGTAACGTCCGGCTATTAAAGACCTCATACTGGGCGCAGAGGGAGACCCGCCTCTAACGTCACCGTACTCAGCAGCTGGAAGTGTGCGTGATGCCACCGTAGTCCTGGCTCCTTCCTGCCAGTGTTACGGAGCGTTGCAGGTGGCACGCCGGCGGCTGTGAGGAAGGAGTACAGATGAGCGGCGGTGCAGAGACATTTCTCCTGGATTGCGTATTACAATGGAATCTGACATTTATTCGATGACACAGACATCACGTTCTGCGGCTTCTTCATTATCCGCAGTATGCGTCTGACGCAGGAACGCGCACAGAACAGCCGCATCGCGTGTGGCCCCCCCTGACCCGCACAAACTACACCCATTATAAATATGCCAGGGACTGCCATGGTTCTGCCCTGTAAATGATCGCTCAGCCGGCATCCCGCACCTCCGGCAATCTTAGACCCTATTACATACGCCCCAGGGCGACTCTTATCCGCTGTACGATTATATAACCGCTGGGAAGTCACAGAGCACCGGGTCATGTAGTGTCAGATTGTGTTATTGTTATTGTAGGAGTCATCTAGGAAATGATGTAACTGTTCCAGTAGGAAATATCTCTCCCCCGCATTACTGCAGCCTCCACTCTGATCTCTCCCCCGCATTACTGCAGCCTCCGCGCTGATCTCTCCCCCGCATTACTGCAGCCTCCGCGCTGATCTCTCCCCCGCATTACTGCAGCCTCCACTCTGATCTCTCCCCCGCATTACTGCAGCCTCCACTCTGATCTCTCCCCCGCATTACTGCAGCCTCCACTCTGATCTCTCCCCCGCATTACTGCAGCCTCCGCGCTGATCTCTCCCCCGCATTACTGCAGCCTCCACTCTGATCTCCCCCCCGCATTACTGCAGCCTCCACTCTGATCTCTCCCCCGCATTACTGCAGCCTCCACTCTGATCTCTCCCCAGCATTACTGCAGCCTCCGCGCTGATCTCTCCCCCGCATTACTGCAGCCTCCGCGCTGATCTCTCCCCCGCATTACTGCAGCCTCCACTCTGATCTCCCCCCCGCATTACTGCAGCCTCCACTCTGATCTCTCCCCCCCGCATTACTGCAGCCTCCACTCTGATCTCTCCCCATCATTACTGCAGCCTCCACTCTGATCTCTCCCCCGCATTACTGCAGCCTCCACTCTGATCTCCCCCCCGCATTACTGCAGCCTCCACTCTGATCTCTCCCCCGCATTACTGCAGCCTCCGCGCTGATCTCCCCCCCGCATTACTGCAGCCTCCACTCTGATCTCTCCCCCGCATTACTGCAGCCTCCGCGCTGATCTCTCCCCCCGCATTACTGCAGCCTCCACTCTGATCTCTCCCCCGCATTACTGCAGCCTCCACTCTGATCTCTCCCCCGCATTACTGCAGCCTCCACTCTGATCTCTCCCCCGCATTACTGCAGCCTCCGCGCTGATCTCTCCCCCGCATTACTGCAGCCTCCACTCTGATCTCCCCCCCGCATTACTGCAGCCTCCACTCTGATCTCTCCCCCGCATTACTGCAGCCTCCACTCTGATCTCTCCCCAGCATTACTGCAGCCTCCGCGCTGATCTCTCCCCCGCATTACTGCAGCCTCCGCGCTGATCTCTCCCCCGCATTACTGCAGCCTCCACTCTGATCTCCCCCCCCGCATTACTGCAGCCTCCACTCTGATCTCTCCCCCCCGCATTACTGCAGCCTCCACTCTGATCTCTCCCCCGCATTACTGCAGCCTCCACTCTGATCTCTCCCCCGCATTACTGCAGCCTCCACTCTGATCTCCCCCCCGCATTACTGCAGCCTCCACTCTGATCTCTCCCCCGCATTACTGCAGCCTCCGCGCTGATCTCCCCCCCGCATTACTGCAGCCTCCACTCTGATCTCTCCCCCGCATTACTGCAGCCTCCGCGCTGATCTCTCCCCCAGCATTACTGCAGCCTCCGCGCTGATCTCTCCCCCAGCATTACTGCAGCCTCCGCGCTGATCTCTCCCCCGCATTACTGCAGCCTCCGCGCTGATCTCTCCCCCCGCATTACTGCAGCCTCCACTCTGATCTCTCCCCCGCATTACTGCAGCCTCCACTCTGATCTCTCCCCCGCATTACTGCAGCCTCCACTCTGATCTCTCCCCCGCATTACTGCAGCCTCCACTCTGATCTCTCCCCCGCATTACTGCAGCCTCCACTCTGATCTCTCCCCCGCATTACTGCAGCCTCCACTCTGATCTCCCCCCCGCATTACTGCAGCCTCCACTCTGATCTATCCCCCGCATTACTGCAGCCTCCGCGCTGATCTCCCCCCGCATTACTGCAGCCTCCACTCTGATCTCTCCCCCGCATTACTGCAGTCTCCGCGCTGATCTCTCCCCCAGCATTACTGCAGCCTCCGCGCTGATCTCTCCCCCAGCATTACTGCAGCCTCCGCGCTGATCTCTCCCCCGCATTACTGCAGCCTCCGCACTGATCTCTCCCCCGCATTACTGCAGCCTCCACTCTGATCTCTCCCCCGCATTACTGCAGCCTCCACTCTGATCTCTCCCCCGCATTACTGCAGCCTCCGCGCTGATCTCTCCCCCGCATTACTGCAGCCTCCGCGCTGATCTCTCCCCCGCATTACTGCAGCCTCCGCGCTGATCTCTCCCCTGCATTACTGCAGCCTCCACTCTGATCTCTCCCCCGCATTACTGCAGCCTCCGCGCTGATCTCTCCCCCGCATTACTGCAGCCTCCGCGCTGATCTCTCCCCCGCATTACTGCAGCCTCCGCGCTGATCTCTCCCCCGCATTACTGCAGCCTCCACTCTGATCTCTCCCCCGCATTACTGCAGCCTCCGCGCTGATCTCTCCCCCGCATTACTGCAGCCTCCACTCTGATCTCTCCCCCGCATTACTGCAGCCTCCGCGCTGATCTCTCCCCTGCATTACTGCAGCCTCCGCGCTGATCTCTCCCCCGCATTACTGCAGCCTCCACTCGGATCTCTCCCCCGCATTACTGCAGCCTCCGCGCTGATCTCTCCCTGCATTACTGCAGCCTCCACTCTGATCTCTCCCCCGCATTCCTGAAGCCTCCACGCTGATCTCTCCCGCGCATTACTGCAGCCTCCACTCTGATCTCTCCCCCGCATTACTGCAGCCTCCACTCTGATCTCTCCCCCGCATTACTGCAGCCTCCACTCTGATCTCTCCCCCGCATTACTGCAGCCTCCACTCTGATCTCTCCCCCGCATTACTGCAGCCTCCATCCGGATCTCTCCCCCGCATTACTGCAGCCTCCGCGCTGATCTCTCCCTGCATTACTGCAGCCTCCACTCTGATCTCTCCCCCGCATTCCTGAAGCCTCCACTCTGATCTCTCCCCCGCATTACTGCAGCCTCCACTCTGATCTCTCCCCCGCATTACTGCAGCCTCCACTCTGATCTCTCCCCCGCATTACTGCAGCCTCCACTCTGATCTCTCCCCCGCATTACTGCAGCCTCCGCGCTGATCTCTTCCCCCGCATTACTGCAGCCTCCGCGCTGATCTCTCCCCCGCATTACTGCAGCCTTCACTCTGATCTCTCCCCCGCATTACTGCAGCCTCCACTCTGATCTCTCCCCCGCATTACTGCAGCCTCCACTCTGATCTCTCCCCCACATTACTGCAGCCTCCGCGCTGATCTCTCCCCCCGCATTACTGCAGCCTCCACTCTGATCTCTCCCCCACATTACTGCAGCCTCCGCGCTGATCTCTCCCCCCGCATTACTGCAGCCCTCGCGCTGATCTCTCCCCCGCATTACTGCAGCCTCCACTCTGATCTCTCCCCCGCATTACTGCAGCCTCCACTCTGTATTTATACTGTAACAATGAGGAGCTTTGTAATATAACCAGGTAATAAAAGTATTCATTTGTTTTTCTTTTGTTTTCATGCTGTTTCCTTTTTCCTGTAACAGGATATAATATTATTCTGTTTCCTGACATGTGAAGACCCTGAGATCGGGGGGGGGGGGGGGGGGGGGGGGGGAAGGGGTTTGGGGGCAACCTTAGGATTTCTCCCCCTGCCCCCAGCGCCGTCACTTACACCATTACCCGGGAATGTCCCTGCACCGGCCACTTACTGTAATAACACAACATGGATAGTAATATACCGCTATAATACAATGCAGTGATGTAAGATAACCTCTACATAATTCTAATTCCGCGTTACCTCCCATTCGCTACATGTTACCCACCCGCTCCCTACCTGTGGCCCCAGGGGTGGCTCCCTGCTTCTCTCTGTTACTGTAATAGAGAACCACCTCACAATGGCTGCAGAGGGGTGAGCTCCAGGACCAATCAGAAGCTGCACCCTCCATCAATGTGACTTCTGATTGGTCTCCCACTCATCCCCATCTCCGAAACATCACACTGGCTCATTTATTGGATGAACATATCAGAGGAGTCACGGAGTCTAAATTAGGGATGGCCATCGAATGGTTAACTATTGATGGTGCGTAACATCAATGGTATGCAACCATCTAAACAGAACCATCAATGGTTTCCACCATCGATTGCTATCACTGCTGTGGGACATAGTGGGCCCAAGGTGACGGTACAGCGGCGGGGCTTAGTAACACACTGTACCTCGTATGTCGGTGGAAAACACCAAACCATCGCTTCCATCGATGGCAGAGAACCTCCAGATCTATGCTATCATTAGGTGATGGCCATCCCTACTCTACACCAGGAATAGCTGCAGTGTAGGAGGGTGCTGATCAGTGGTGCTGAGAGAGGGGGGGAGGGTACACATTACCCGGGCCCAGGTCTGATGGAGGGGCCCAGAGAGGGTCCAGTAGGGGCCCAGGACACCTCCCCCTTACCTGGCAGCAGCTTCTGCAGCTCTTCTCCTCAGCCCAGCACACGCTGCAGTGGGGCCAGGGAGGTGCTTAAAATTAGAGATGAGCGGGTTCGGTTTCTCTGAATCCGAACCCGCCCGAACTTCATGGTTTTTTTCACGGGTCCGAGCAGACTCGGATCCTCCCGGCTTGCTCGGTTAACCCGAGCGCGCCCGAACGTCATCATGACGCTGTCGGATTCTCGCGAGACTCGGATTCTGTATAAGGAGCCGCGCGTCGCCGCCATTTTCACACGTGCATTGAGATTGATAGTGAGAGGACGTGGCTGGCGTCCTCTCCATTTAGATTATAAGAGAGAGAGATTTACTGGAGCTTAGGACTAGGAGGAGTACTGTAGAAGTGTAGAGAGTGCAGAGAGTTTACTAGTGAGTGACCACCAGACAGTGCAGTTTATTTAATATATCCGTTCTCTGCCTGAAAAAAGCGATACACACAGTGACTCAGTCACATACCATATCTGTGTGCACTGCTCAGGCTCAGCCCAGTGTGCTGCATCATCTATATATATTATATATCTGTCTGACTGCTCAGCTCACACAGCTTATAATTGTGGGGGAGACTGGGGAGCACTGCAGTGCCAGTTATAGGTTATAGCAGGAGCCAGGAGTACATAATATTATATAGTGAGTGACCACCAGACAGTGCAGTTTATTTAATATATCCGTTCTCTGCCTGAAAAAAGCGATACACACAGTGACTCAGTCACATACCATATCTGTGTGCACTGCTCAGGCTCAGCCCAGTGTGCTGCATCATCTATATATATTATATATCTGTCTGACTGCTCAGCTCACACAGCTTATAATTGTGGGGGAGACTGGGGAGCACTGCAGTGCCAGTTATAGGTTATAGCAGGAGCCAGGAGTACATAATATTATATTAAAATTAAACAGTGCACACTTTTGCTGCAGGAGTGCCACTGCCAGTGTGACTGACCAGTGACCTGACCACACTGACCACCAGTATAGTTAGTAGTATACTTATATTGTGATTGCCTGAAAAAGTTAAACACTCGTCGTGTGACTTCACTTGTGTGTTGTTGTTTTTTTTATTCTATAAAAATAAAACTCATTCTGCTGACAGACAGTGTCCAGCAGGTCCGTCATTATATAATATATAATATATACCTGTCCGGCTGCAGTAGTGATATATATATATTTTTTATATCATTTATCATCCAGTCGCAGCAGACACAGTACGGTAGTTCACGGCTGTGGCTACCTCTGTGTCTGCACTCGGCAGGCAGTCCGTCCATAATTGTATACCACCTAACCGTGGTTTTTTTTTCTTCTTTATACATACATACTACTACGACATCTCTTTATCAACCAGTCTATATTAGCAGCAGACACAGTACAGTACGGTAGTTCACGGCTGTGGCTACCTCTGTGTCTGCACTCGGCAGGCAGTCCGTCCATAATTGTATACCACCTAACCGTGGTTTTTTTTTCTTTCTTCTTTATACATACATAGTTACATAGACATCTCTTTATCAACCAGTCTATATTAGCAGCAGACACAGTACAGTACGGTAGTTCACGGCTGTGGCTACCTCTGTATCTGCACTCGGCAGGCAGTCCGTCCATAATTGTATACCACCTAACCGTGGTTTTTTTTTCTTTCTTCTTTATACATACATAGTTACATAGACATCTCTTTATCAACCAGTCTATATTAGCAGCAGACACAGTACAGTACGGTAGTTCACGGCTGTGGCTACCTCTGTGTCTGCACTCGGCAGGCAGTCCGTCCATAATTGTATACCACCTAACCGTGGTTTTTTTTTCTTTCTTCTTTATACATACATAGTTACATAGACATCTCTTTATCAACCAGTCTATATTAGCAGCAGACACAGTACAGTACGGTAGTTCACGGCTGTGGCTACCTCTGTGTCTGCACTCGGCAGGCAGTCCGTCCATAATTGTATACCACCTAACAGTGGTTTTTTTTTCTTCTTTATACATACATAGTTACATAGACATCTCTTTATCAACCAGTCTATATTAGCAGCAGACACAGTACAGTACGGTAGTTCACGGCTGTGGCTACCTCTGTGTCTGCACTCGGCAGGCAGTCCGTCCATAATTGTATACCACCTAACCGTGGTTTTTTTTTCTTTCTTCTTTATACATACATAGTTACATAGACATCTCTTTATCAACCAGTCTATATTAGCAGCAGACACAGTACAGTACGGTAGTTCACGGCTGTGGCTACCTCTGTGTCTGCACTCGGCAGGCAGTCCGTCCATAATTGTATACCACCTAACCGTGGTTTTGTTTTCTTTCTTCTTTATACATACATAGTTACATAGACATCTCTTTATCAACCAGTCTATATTAGCAGCAGACACAGTACAGTACGGTAGTTCACGGCTGTGGCTACCTCTGTGTCTGCACTCGGCAGGCAGTCCGTCCATAATTGTATACCACCTAACCGTGGTTTTTTTTTCTTTCTTCTTTATACATACATACTACTACGACATCTCTTTATCAACCAGTCTATATTATTAGCAGCAGACACAGTACAGTACGGTAGTTCACGGCTGTGGCTACCTCTGTGTCTGCACTCGGCAGGCAGTCCGTCCATAATTGTATACCACCTAACCGTGGTTTTTTTTTCTTTCTTCTTTATACATACATAGTTACATAGACATCTCTTTATCAACCAGTCTATATTAGCAGCAGACACAGTACAGTACGGTAGTTCACGGCTGTGGCTACCTCTGTGTCTGCACTCGGCAGGCAGTCCATAATTGTATACTAGTATCCATCTCCATTGTTTACCTGAGGTGCCTTTTAGTTGTGCCTATTAAAATATGGAGAACAAAAATGTTGAGGTTCCAAAATTAGGGAAAGATCAAGATCCACTTCCACCTCGTGCTGAAGCTGCTGCCACTAGTCATGGCCGAGACGATGAAATGCCAGCAACGTCGTCTGCCAAGGCCGATGCCCAATGTCATAGTACAGAGCATGTCAAATCCAAAACACCAAATATCAGAAAAAAAAGGACTCCAAAACCTAAAATAAAATTGTCGGAGGAGAAGCGTAAACTTGCCAATATGCCATTTACGACACGGAGTGGCAAGGAACGGCTGAGGCCCTGGCCTATGTTCATGGCTAGTGGTTCAGCTTCACATGAGGATGGAAGCACTCAGCCTCTCGCTAGAAAAATGAAAAGACTCAAGCTGGCAAAAGCAGCACAGCAAAGAACTGTGCATTCTTCGAAATCCCAAATCCACAAGGAGAGTCCAATTGTGTCGGTTGCGATGCCTGACCTTCCCAACACTGGACGTGAAGAGCATGCGCCTTCCACCATTTGCACGCCCCCTGCAAGTGCTGGAAGGAGCACCCGCAGTCCAGTTCCTGATAGTCAGATTGAAGATGTCAGTGTTGAAGTACACCAGGATGAGGAGGATATGGGTGTTGCTGGCGCTGGGGAGGAAATTGACCAGGAGGATTCTGATGGTGAGGTGGTTTGTTTAAGTCAGGCACCCGGGGAGACACCTGTTGTCCGTGGGAGGAATATGGCCGTTGACATGCCAGGTGAAAATACCAAAAAAATCAGCTCTTCGGTGTGGAGGTATTTCACCAGAAATGCGGACAACAGGTGTCAAGCCGTGTGTTCCCTTTGTCAAGCTGTAATAAGTAGGGGTAAGGACGTTAACCACCTCGGAACATCCTCCCTTATACGTCACCTGCAGCGCATTCATAATAAGTCAGTGACAAGTTCAAAAACTTTGGGTGACAGCGGAAGCAGTCCACTGACCAGTAAATCCCTTCCTCTTGTAACCAAGCTCACGCAAACCACCCCACCAACTCCCTCAGTGTCAATTTCCTCCTTCCCCAGGAATGCCAATAGTCCTGCAGGCCATGTCACTGGCAATTCTGACGATTCCTCTCCTGCCTGGGATTCCTCCGATGCATCCTTGCGTGTAACGCCTACTGCTGCTGGCGCTGCTGTTGTTGCTGCTGGGAGTCGATGGTCATCCCAGAGGGGAAGTCGTAAGCCCACTTGTACTACTTCCAGTAAGCAATTGACTGTTCAACAGTCCTTTGCGAGGAAGATGAAATATCACAGCAGTCATCCTGCTGCAAAGCGGATAACTGAGGCCTTGACAACTATGTTGGTGTTAGACGTGCGTCCGGTATCCGCCGTTAGTTCACAGGGAACTAGACAATTTATTGAGGCAGTGTGCCCCCGTTACCAAATACCATCTAGGTTCCACTTCTCTAGGCAGGCGATACCGAGAATGTACACGGACGTCAGAAAAAGACTCACCAGTGTCCTAAAAAATGCAGTTGTACCCAATGTCCACTTAACCACGGACATGTGGACAAGTGGAGCAGGGCAGGGTCAGGACTATATGACTGTGACAGCCCACTGGGTAGATGTATGGACTCCCGCCGCAAGAACAGCAGCGGCGGCACCAGTAGCAGCATCTCGCAAACGCCAACTCTTTCCTAGGCAGGCTACGCTTTGTATCACCGCTTTCCAGAATACGCACACAGCTGAAAACCTCTTACGGCAACTGAGGAAGATCATCGCGGAATGGCTTACCCCAATTGGACTCTCCTGTGGATTTGTGGCATCGGACAACGCCAGCAATATTGTGTGTGCATTAAATATGGGCAAATTCCAGCACGTCCCATGTTTTGCACATACCTTGAATTTGGTGGTGCAGAATTTTTAAAAAAACGACAGGGGCGTGCAAGAGATGCTGTCGGTGGCCAGAAGAATTGCGGGACACTTTCGGCGTACAGGCACCACGTACAGAAGACTGGAGCACCACCAAAAACTACTGAACCTGCCCTGCCATCATCTGAAGCAAGAAGTGGTAACGAGGTGGAATTCAACCCTCTATATGCTTCAGAGGTTGGAGGAGCAGCAAAAGGCCATTCAAGCCTATACAATTGAGCACGATATAGTAGGTGGAATGCACCTGTCTCAAGCGCAGTGGAGAATGATTTCAACGTTGTGCAAGGTTCTGATGCCCTTTGAACTTGCCACACGTGAAGTCAGTTCAGACACTGCCAGCCTGAGTCAGGTCATTCCCCTCATCAGGCTTTTGCAGAAGAAGCTGGAGACATTGAAGGAGGAGCTAACACGGAGCGATTCCGCTAGGCATGTGGGACTTGTGGATGGAGCCCTTAATTCGCTTAACAAGGATTCACGGGTGGTCAATCTGTTGAAATCAGAGCACTACGTTTTGGCCACCGTGCTCGATCCTAGATTTAAAGCCTACCTTGGATCTCTCTTTCCGGCAGACACAAGTCTGCTGGGGTTGAAAGACCTGCTGGTGACAAAATTGTCAAGTCAAGCGGAACGCGACCTGTCAACATCTCCTCCTTCACATTCTCCTGCAACTGGGGGTGCGAGGAAAAGGCTCAGAATTCCGAGCCCACCCGCTGGCGGTGATGCAGGGCAGTCTGGAGCGACTGCTGATGCTGACATCTGGTCCGGACTGAAGGACCTGACAACGATTACGGACATGTCGTCTACTGTCACTGCATATGATTCTCTCAACATTGATAGAATGGTGGAGGATTATATGAGTGACCGCATCCAAGTAGGCACGTCACACAGTCCGTACTTATACTGGCAGGAAAAAGAGGCAATTTGGAGGCCCTTGCACAAACTGGCTTTATTCTACCTAAGTTGCCCTCCCACAAGTGTGTACTCCGAAAGAGTGTTTAGTGCCGCCGCTCACCTTGTCAGCAATCGGCGTACGAGGTTACATCCAGAAAATGTGGAGAAGATGATGTTCATTAAAATGAATTATAATCAATTCCTCCGCGGAGACATTGACCAGCAGCAATTGCCTCCACAAAGTACACAGGGAGCTGAGATGGTGGATTCCAGTGGGGACGAATTGATAATCTGTGAGGAGGGGGATGTACACGGTGATATATCGGAGGGTGATGATGAGGTGGACATCTTGCCTCTGTAGAGCCAGTTTGTGCAAGGAGAGATTAATTGCTTCTTTTTTGGGGGGGGGTCCAAACCAACCCGTCATATCAGTCACAGTCGTGTGGCAGACCCTGTCACTGAAATGATGGGTTGGTTAAAGTGTGCATGTCCTGTTTTGTTTATACAACATAAGGGTGGGTGGGAGGGCCCAAGGACAATTCCATCTTGCACCTCTTTTTTCTTTTCTTTTTCTTTGCATCATGTGCTGATTGGGGAGGGTTTTTTGGAAGGGACATCCTGCGTGACACTGCAGTGCCACTCCTAAATGGGCCCGGTGTTTGTGTCGGCCACTAGGGTCGCTAATCTTACTCACACAGTCAGCTACCTCATTGCGCCTCTTTTTTTCTTTGCGTCATGTGCTGTTTGGGGAGGGTTTTTTGGAAGGGACATCCTGCGTGACACTGCAGTGCCACTCCTAGATGGGCCCGGTGTTTGTGTCGGCCACTAGGGTCGCTAATCTTACTCACACAGCTACCTCATTGCGCCTCTTTTTTTCTTTGCGTCATGTGCTGTTTGGGGAGGGTTTTTTGGAAGGGACATCCTGCGTGACACTGCAGTGCCACTCCTAGATGGGCCCGGTGTTTGTGTCGGCCACTAGGGTCGCTAATCTTACTCACACAGCTACCTCATTGCGCCTTTTTTTCTTTGCGTCATGTGCTGTTTGGGGAGGGTTTTTTGGAAGGGCCATCCTGCGTGACACTGCAGTGCCACTCCTAGATGGGCCCGGTGTTTGTGTCGGCCACTAGGGTCGCTAATCTTACTCACACAGCTACCTCATTGCGCCTCTTTTTTTCTTTGCGTCATGTGCTGTTTGGGGAGGGTTTTTTGGAAGGGACATCCTGCGTGACACTGCAGTGCCACTCCTAGATGGGCCCGGTGTTTGTGTCGGCCACTAGGGTCGCTTATCTTACTCACACAGCGACCTCGGTGCAAATTTTAGGACTAAAAATAATATTGTGAGGTGTGAGGTATTCAGAATAGACTGAAAATGAGTGTAAATTATGGTTTTTGAGGTTAATAATACTTTGGGATCAAAATGACCCCCAAATTCTATGATTTAAGCTGTTTTTTAGTGTTTTTTGAAAAAAACACCCGAATCCAAAACACACCCGAATCCGACAAAAAAAATTCGGTGAGGTTTTGCCAAAACGCGTTCGAACCCAAAACACGGCCGCGGAACCGAACCCAAAACCAAAACACAAAACCCGAAAAATTTCAGGCGCTCATCTCTACTTAAAATACCTTTGTTTTCAGTATTTTTTTGTAAGGGAACATGATCACGCCTCCTGTGATTAGGCCACACCCCTTGAAAAGTACCTGGGTCCAGCCTGGCTCTCGACTGCCCTGGTTCTGACAATATACAACCCCCTGCTGGTGTTCCACATCCTCCCTCCTCCGTGCAGTAATCGGCCATTGCAGCTGGTCCCGTTCCCCAATCAGGAGGACTGTACAGTCTATGGGGGTTGTACCGTACCTGTAGTTACTAGTTACTGTATAATGCAGACAGTAACACACAGACCCCCGATCACCTGCCCAATGGGTCATTTACCTGGTCTATAGTCTCGTGGTCAGGGACAATGAGCACATCTAACTTTATTCTCCTGTGTGTGATCTGGTTCTTTATCTACTTTGTGGACTTGTGCGAGGTAGTTTTAGGCCAAATTTCAGCAGAAATATAGAAAATTCTATAGGGTTCACAACACAAACCTTCAAGCACGTGTGTGCGTGTGTGGTGTGCGTGCGTGTGTGTGTGCGTGTATGTGTATGCGTGTGTGCGCGTGTGTGTGTGTGTGCGCGTGTGTGTATGTGTGTGTGCGTGTGTGTGTGCGCGCGCGTGTGTGTGTGCGTGTGTGTGTGTGTGTGTGTGCGCAAGTGGAACTATGCTGTCCCTGCCAGCCTCCCCCATGCACTCTGTTATATATTGTGTCCCTGAAAAGTGAATGGCTATATTATGAGGTGTGGTACCTTTATATAAGGGGTGCAGAGATTTATGTGAGGGGATTAGGGAGCAGTGTTATGTGAGCCTCTATAATGAGGGATGCTGTGCATTTGTATTGGAGTGCAGACCACTGTGACTTTATATTGTGACGTGGGGCGCTGTTCAGTTATATAATATTAGGGGTGCTGGGTGCCCATATTAGGGGGTGCTGGGGCAGACTACAAGGGCTAAGGTGTTCTTATCTGCCATCACATTCTATTACCCCTTTCACATCGCAAAAATAACCCGGTACCGACTTGGCATATTGCCGGGCCGACACGGGTCAGTGTGCGGTGAGAAAGGGGCGTTGGAGAATTCCCGAGTCGCCTGACCTGCTAATTCAAGGGTTATTCCCGGGTTGAATACCGGGTCAGGCGCAGTGTGTATGGGTTGCTGGGTCGATGCGACCCGGTACACATTCACAGCATAGGGAGAGGTGGCGCGTGGATGAGCTCATCTTCCAGCTCCGCCTCCACCTCCGCCCCCGCTACTGGCTCTGCCCCCCGCCGCTATGTCAGAGTTTCCAATGCCGGATCTCACCCGTGAAGGACCCGTTTTCAATTCCCGAGTGGGATCCGGCATTGGACATGTGAAAGGGGTATCAGGATCTATGTGTGAGAGGCCGCTGCTAGCCAGAGACCTGTGCCGGGTGCAGGAGTATACATATATATCCCTGACTCTCCCTATGGGGCTGGGGGCACAGGAGCTGGCACCACGTGGGTAGAGCACCTGGCAGGTAACACTGAGGGCTGCTGTGCATTCTGTCTCCTGTATGAGAGCTGCAGCCACATACACCTACCTGTGCCGGGTGCAGGAGTATACATATATATCCCTGACTCTCCCTATGGGGCTGGGGGCACAGGAGCTGGCACCACGTGGGTAGAGCACCTGGCAGGTAACACTGAGGGCTGCTGTGCGTTCTGTCTCCTGTATGAGAGCTGCAGCCATATACACCTACCTGTGCCGGGTGCAGTATACACATATATCCCTGACTCTCCCTATGGGGCTGGGGGCACAGGAGCTGGCACCATGTGGGTAGAACACCTGGCAGGTAACACTGAGGGCTGCTGTGCATTCTGTCTCCTGTATGATAGCTGCAGCCACATACACCTACCTGTGCCGGGTGCAGGAGTATACACATATATCCCTGACTCTCCCTATGGGGCTGGGGGCACAGGAGCTGGCACCACGTGGGTAGAGCACCTGGCAGGTAACACTGAGGGCTGCTGTGCGGTCTGTCTCCTGTATGAGAGCTGCAGCCACATACACCTACCTGTGCCAGGTGCAGGAGTATACACATATATCCCTGACTCTCCTTATGGGGCTGGGGGCACAGGAGCTGGCACCACGTGGGTAGAGCACCTGGCAGGTAACACTGAGGGCTGCTGTGCGGTCTGTCTCCTGTATGAGAGCTGCAGCCACATACACCTACCTGTGCCAGGTGCAGGAGTATACACATATATCCCTGACTCTCCTTATGGGGCTGGGGGCACAGGAGCTGGCACCACGTGGGTAGAGCACCTGGCAGGTAACACTGAGGGCTGCTGTGCGTTCTGTCTCCTGTATGATAGCTGCAGCCACATACACCTACCTGTGCCGGGTGCAGGAGTATACATATATATCCCTGACTCTCCCTATGGGGCTGGGGGCACAGGAGCTGGCACCATGTGGGTAGAGCACCTGGCAGGTAACACTGAGGGCTGCTGTGCGGTCTGTCTCCTGTATGAGAGCTGCAGCCACATACACCTACCTGTGCCGGGTGCAGTATACACATATATATCCCTGACTCTCCCTATGGGGCTGGGGGCACAGGAGCTGGCACCACGTGGGTAGAGCACCTGGCAGGTAACACTGAGGGCTGCTGTGCGTTCTGTCTCCTGTATGAGAGCTGCAGCCATATACACCTACCTGTGCCGGGTGCAGTATACATATATATCCCTGACTCTCCCTATGGGGCTGGGGGCACAGGAGCTGGCACCACGTGGGTAGAGCACCTGGCAGGTAACACTGAGGGCTGCTGTGCGGTCTGTCTCCTGTATGAGAGCTGCAGCCACATACACCTACCTGTGCCGGGTGCAGGAGTATACACATATATCCCTGACTCTCCCTATGGGGCTGGGGGCACAGGAGCTGGCACCACGTGGGTAGAGCACCTGGCAGGTAACACTGAGGCTGCTGTGCGTTCTGTCTCCTGTATGAGAGCTGCAGCCACATACACCTACCTGTGCCGGGTGCAGGAGTATACATATATATCCCTGACTCTCCCTATGGGGCTGGGGGCACAGGAGCTGGCACCACGTGGGTAGAGCACCTGGCAGGTAACACTGAGGGCTGCTGTGTATTCTGTCTCCTGTATGAGAGCTGCAGCCACATACACCTACCTGTGCCGGGTGCAGGAGTATACATATATATCCCTGACTCTCCCTATGGGGCTGGGGGCACAGGAGCTGGCACCACGTGGGTAGAGCACCTGGCAGGTAACACTGAGGGCTGCTGTGCGGTCTGTCTCCTGTATGAGAGCTGCAGCCATATACACCTACCTGTGCCGGGTGCAGTATACACATATATCCCTGACTCTCCCTATGGGGCTGGGGGCACAGGAGCTGGCACCACGTGGGTAGAGCACCTGGCAGGTAACACTGAGGGCTGCTGTGCGGTCTGTCTCCTGTATGAGAGCTGCAGCCACATACACCTACCTGTGCCGGGTGCAGGAGTATACACATATATCCCTGACTCTCCTTATGGGGCTGGGGGCACAGGAGCTGGCACCACGTGGGTAGAGCACCTGGCAGGTAACACTGAGGGCTGCTGTGCGTTCTGTCTCCTGTATGATAGCTGCAGCCACATACACCTACCTGTGCCGGGTGCAGGAGTATACACATATATCCCTGACTCTCCCTATGGGGCTGGGGGCACAGGAGCTGGCACCACGTGGGTAGAGCACCTGGCAGGTAACACTGAGGGCTGCTGTGTATTCTGTCTCCTGTATGAGAGCTGCAGCCACATACACCTACCTGTGCCGGGTGCAGGAGTATACACATATATCCCTGACTCTCTCTATGGGGCTGGGGGCACCGGAGCTGGCACCACGTGGGTAGAGCACCTGGCAGGTAACACTGAGGGCTGCTGTGCGTTCTGTCTCCTGTATGAGAGCTGCAGCCACATACACCTACCTGTGCCGGGTGCAGGAGTATACATATATATCCCTGACTCTCCCTATGGGGCTGGGGGCACAGGAGCTGGCACCACGTGGGTAGAGCACCTGGCAGGTAACACTGAGGCTGCTGTGCGTTCTGTCTCCTGTATGAGAGCTGCAGCCACATACACCTACCTGTGCCGGGTGCAGTATACACATATATATCCCTGACTCTCCCTATGGGGCTGGGGGCACAGGAGCTGGCACCACGTGGGTAGAACACCTGGCAGGTAACACTGAGGCTGCTGTGCGTTCTGTCTCCTGTATGAGAGCTGCAGCCACATACACCTACCTGTGCCGGGTGCAGTATACACATATATCCCTGACTCTCCCTATGGGGCTGGGGGCACAGGAGCTGGCACCACGTGGGTAGAGCACCTGGCAGGTAACACTGAGGGCTTCTGTGCGTCCTGTCTCCTGTATGATAGCTGCAGCCACATACACCTACCTGTGCCGGGTGCAGGAGTATACACATATATCCCTGACTCTCCCTATGGGGCTGGGGGCACAGGAGCTGGCACCACGTGGGTAGAGCACCTGGCAGGTAACACTGAGGGCTGCTGTGCATTCTGTCTCCTGTATGAGAGCTGCAGCCACATACACCTACCTGTGCCGGGTGCAGTATACACATATATATCCCTGACTCTCCCTATGGGGCTGGGGGCACAGGAGCTGGCACCACGTGGGTAGAGCACCTGGCAGGTAACACTGAGGGCTGCTGTGCGGTCTGTCTCCTGTATGAGAGCTGCAGCCATATACACCTACCTGTGCCGGGTGCAGGAGTATACACATATATCCCTGACTCTCCCTATGGGGCTGGGGGCACAGGAGCTGGCACCACGTGGGTAGAGCACCTGGCAGGTAACACTGAGGCTGCTGTGCGTTCTGTCTCCTGTATGAGAGCTGCAGCCACATACACCTACCTGTGCCGGGTGCAGTATACACATATATATCCCTGACTCTCCCTATGGGGCTGGGGGCACAGGAGCTGGCACCACGTGGGTAGAGCACCTGGCAGGTAACACTGAGGCTGCTGTGCGTTCTGTCTCCTGTATGAGAGCTGCAGCTTTGTTACGATAATGTGATTCTCCGCTCTCCAGACTGCTCACGTTCATGATCACTGTGGGGGGGGGGGGGCGGGGGGGGGGGGGGGGGTGCAGCCAGCTTCCGGGATAGTAGAAGTATGGAGAAAACTTGTTGTATATTATAAATGGGGCTCCAGCCAGTCAGCTCCTTTCATGCGTTTGAAAAATGACAGTGGGGAGCTGATTGGCTGGAGCACCATCTATCATATGCAACGGATTTTATAATTCACAGCGAGTTTTATCACTCATTGATAAATGAGCCCCATAGTCCCTAGGACCAGTGGTAACACTGTGGGGTGTGGACTGTACCAGGGTGTCTCCCTCTAAGGGGTGACACCAAAACTCCGGCTCCTCAGTGATAGGCAGCTGGGTGCCGCAGTGTGACATTCCGTGCAGCACTCGGCTCCTGTCATAGTGTACGAGGCGAGCAATGAAATCACAGTAGATCACCGAGGTCACGCCCCCTGCCAGTGAGGGTCATCCCTTTTTCTGACACACGTCGAAGGACCACAAGGAGGCATATTTCAGCGCATTGTCATTGATCCCAGTGATGACCCTAACCCCAGTGACGCACCTGTCTAGGACTCATCACTGATGATTAATTTAAGTAATAAATTCTGTGGGAACTATTCCCCAAGTGCTGAACAATAACCCTGAACGTGAAGCTACAAGAGCTATAGCCCATGTATAATACATATCTGCATTCGCTGTGTGCTACTAAAGAGACACATGGGGGTAAATTTACTAAGATTCGTATTTTCCCGTTTGAGGTCAAAGTACAATCACGAATGACATCGAAAGTGTAAATATGCAACTTTTTGAATTGATTACGACTAATTTACTAAGCTGCCGTATTCTGCATTTTCGGGTTTTCCGATGTCGATGTCATTCGTTTTTTTTTTGGAAGTGTTTTACGTGAGTGACTTGTAAAACACTGTCGACTTTAATACAATGAATCTCGGCCGGATCTGAGAGATCCGTGCTGGGCTTCATTGTGCACCTTGTAAAAAAAATAAAAATGTTTAAATGTTAAAAAAAAATTGCGTGGGGTCCCCCCTCCTAAGCTAAACCAGCCTCGGGCTCTTTGAGCCGGTCCTGGTTGCAGAAATATGGGAAAAAAATGGACAGGGGTTCCCCCATATTTAAACAACCAGCATCGGGCTCTGCGCCTGGTCCTGGTTCCAAAAATACGGTGGACAAAAAGCGTAGGGGTCCCCCGTATTTTTGAAACCAGCACAGGGCTCCACTGGCTGGAGAGATAATGCCACAGCCGGGGGTCACTTTTATACAGTGCCTTGCGGCCGTGGCATCAAATATCTATCTGACAGGCGGCACACGGCAGTGTTACAATGTAGCGCCTATGCGCTCCATTGTAACCAATGGTGGGAACTTTCAGGTCAGCGGTGAGGTCACTTTCGGTCAACCGCTGACCTGAAAGTTCCCACCATTGGTTACAATGGAGCGCATAGGCGCTACATTGTAACACTGCCGTGTGCCGCCTGTCAGACAGTACAGGAGCACACAGCCGATCAGGAGGGTGCCACAACGTGGCGCTCCCTGATTGGCTGAAGAAACCCACTTAAACATCAGTCAGAGTGGGTTTCTGGCATTCGGGGAAAGGGGTCCCATGTGAAAACATGGGTCCCCTTTCAGTTCGTGGTCGAGTGTCCGTTTTTTTATTTTTTCAAGTACGTGGATTACAAAAGGATTACAAGCAGAGGAGCCTTCAACCATGGATTATGTGAGTATAATTTTTTCTACAGGTACACCATGGATTCTACTGGAGAAGAGGACCGACCTGCGTGGGAACATAAGGTAAGTATGTGTATATGGAGGTGTGGATGGATGTATTAAAGTTATACTTTCAAGGTGTGTGTGTGATGTCTTTATTGGGGTATTTTTTTTAGTAGTAGTACTACAGGTACCAGCGGGCCCATTTTTCCGCCGCATGCTGGTACTTGTGGTTCTCCAAGTACCAGCTTGCGGGGGAGGCTTGCTGGGCCTTGTAGTACTGCTACTAAAAACAATATCAATCACTTTGAACAAAGGCTATCAGCCCCCCATCCGCAGCCCATTGGATGGGGAGGACAGCCTCGGGCTTCACCCCTGGCCCTTGGGTGGCTGGGGGGGGGACCCCTTGATTGAAGGGGTTCCCACTCCCCCAGGGTACCCCGGCCAGGGGTGACTAGTTGGATATTTGATGCCACGGCCGCAAGGCACTGTATAAAAGTGACCCCCGGCTGTGGCATTATCTGTCCAGCTAGTGGAGCCCGGTGCTGGTTTCAAAAATACGGTGGACCCCTACTCTTTTTGTCCCCCGTATTTTTGGAACCAGGACCAGGCGCAGAGCCCGGTGCTGGTTGCTTAAATATGGGGGAACCCCTGTCAATTTTTTCCCCATATTTTTGCAACCAGGGCCGGCTCAAAGAGCCCGAGGCTGGTTTGTTTTAGGAGGGGGGACCCCACGCATTTTTTTTTTTTAAATTTATAACATTTCCCACCCCTTCCCACTGAAAAACATGCACGGATCTCATGGATCCGTGCATGCCTATACAAACACGGGATAAAAAAGCAGGTCTGTTTTTTTTTAGCACTTTTTCACGATTTGTATTTCATCACGGCAGTGTTTGGCTATTGTCGGCAGTGTTTGTGTTTTGCACTTTTTAGTAAATGACCGATTTCTACCAAATTGCAGGCGTATTTGACCGATGGTGTATTGATTCGTGATTTTTTCCAAGGACTTCCAAAATATTACGAATGCCCTCATCACTGCCGTGATTTTTGCTTAGTAAATTACCGAGATGACACTTTGAAGAAAAAACGGCATCTCGGTCAAAATCAGGACCTTAGTAAATATACCCCATGTACTCCACCTCCCCACGTGACCCTATCCACTCCTGCCTCCTCTGCTACCTCTCTCCTTCTGCCTGTACCCATCTTGCCCACCTCCTCAGTCTCTCCCTCTCATCAGGCACTGTACCCTCTGCCTTCAAGCATGCTCTTGTCTCCCCTATTCTTAAAAAACCTACCCTTGATCCAAACACTCTCTCCAACTACCGACCCATCTCTCTCCTCCCTTTTGCCTACAAACTCCTTGAGCGTATTGTCTACAACCGCCTTCCTTTCTTTCTTTCCTCACACTCACTGCTTGACCCATTCCAGTCTGGCTTCCGTCCTCTCCACTCCGCTGAAACTGCCCTTACAAAAGTCTGCAATGACCTCTATGCTGCTAAATCTAAGGGACACTACTCTATACTTATTCTACTTGATCTCTCTGCTGCGTCTAACACTGTGGACCACCCTCTCCTACTGCAACTCCTTCACTCCATTGGTCTGCGTGACACTGCCCTTTCTCGGCTGTCCTCCTACCTCTCTGACCGTTCTTTCTCTGTCTCCTCTCATGACTCCACCTCCCCCTCACTTCTACTAACTGTAGGGGTACCCCAAGGTTCTGTCCTTGGTCCTCTACTCTTCTCTCGCTATACGTCCTCACTAGGTAAGCTAATTAGCTCTTCATCCCTATGCTGATGACACTCAAATCTACCTTTCCTCCCGTGACCTCTCACCTACTCTCCTCACTCGTATCTCCAGCTGTCTCTCTGCTACCTCTTCCTGGATGTCTCAGCGCTTTGTTACACGTAACATGTCTAAGACCGAGCTGATAATCTTCTCTCCCTCCCGCAGAACCTCACCTCCCGCAATCTCATTATCTATTGATGGCACTACTATCTCCTCTACCCCCCAAGTGCGCTGTCTTGGAGTAATCCTTTCTTGGAGTAATCCTTTACTCCTCCCTCTCCTTCACCCCACACATTCAGCACCTCTCACAATCCTGCCGTTTTCATCTCAAAAATATTTCCAGGATCAGACCCTTTCTCACCCAGGATGCTACTAAGACTCTTATCCACTCACTGGTCATCTCCAGACTGGATTACTGTAATCTCCTCCTGACTGGCATTCCTGACAAACACCTTTCTCCACTCCAATCTATCCTCAATGCTGCTGCCCGGCTCATCTTCCTCACCAAACGCGCTATGTCTACCTCTCCTCTCTTACTAGACCTTCACTAGCTCCACTTCCCTTTCAGAATCCAATTCAAGCTTCTCACACTCGCTTACAAAGCCCTCACCCACTCCTCTCCCATCTACATCTCTGACCTTATCTCCCTTTACTCTTCCACCCGTCCTCTTCGCTCTGCTAATGCACGCCGACTCTCCTGCCTACGGATTACTTCCTCCCACTCCTGCCTCCAAGATTTCTCACGTGCTGCACCATTTCTCTGGAATTCTCTACCTTTCCCCCTCAGAATCTCCGCCTCTCTACAAAACTTCAAACGGGCTCTCAAGATCCACTTCTTCACCAAACCCAGCCAAATCTCATCCTAAACCTCTGTTCCACACTCTCTATGTACCCCATCTGTGTCGCCCCTGTCTGTGTGACCCTCCCCTTTAGAATGTAAGCTTTCACGAACAGGGCCCCCACCCCTCATGTGCTTTTCCATTTCTGACTTAACCCATATTCATTTCAATACTCACTTCGACGGCACTAAATCCCCCAGTTTTCTGCCACCCTGATACTTACTGACACTGTATGTCCGTGTCGTCTGCTGACACAGCCATGTTTATATTCCTGTACTTGTCCTATATTGTCTTGAACTGTAGTTCTCTGTTTTCTTGATTTGCTTATCTGTCTATGTACTCTGTAATGGGCGCTGCGGATGCCATGTGACGCCATAGAAATAAAGGATATTAATAATAACAACGCTCTGTTTAGCTGCATAAAATGGATCTTTTATTGTAAACATTTGGTTCCAAGTTCTGCTGTTTATTTGCATGTCATTATTCTTCTACAGAATAAAATGAAACTTAGTATAAGACTAGGAAACACCTTATCCCTGCACCAGTTGTCATAAACACCCCACACACTGCTACACCACACCCACACTACTACACCACACCCAAACTGCACAACACTTACTACTCCCTAACACCACCCCACACACTGCTACACCACACCCACACACTACTTCACCACACCCACACTGCTACACCGCCCCACACACTACTTCACCACACCCACACTGCACAACACTTACTACTCCCTAACACCACCCCACACACTGCTACACCGCCCCACACACTACTACATCACACCCACACTACACAATACTTATTACTCCCTAACACCACCCCACACACTGCTCTCTGCTACACAACACCCACACTGCTCTCTGCTACACAACACCCACACTGCTCTCTGCTACACAACACCCACACTGCTCTCTGCTACACAACACCCACACTGCAAATATACTTATGCCTAATACTCCCTGACACTGTCACTATGCATCGTCATTGTCCTCTACTACTCCCTGACACTGTCACTATGCATCATCCTCTACTACTCCCTGACACTGTCACTACGCATCATCCTCTACTACTCCCTGACACTGTCACTACGCATCATCCTCTACTACTCCCTGACACTGTCACTATGCGTCATCCTCTACTACTCCCTGACACTGTCACTATGCATCGTCATTGTCCTCTACTACTCCCTGACACTGTCACTATGCGTTGTCCTCTACTACTCCCTGACACTGTCACTACGCATCATCCTCTACTACTCCATGACACTGTCACTACGCATCATCCTCTACTACTCCCTGACACTGTCACTATGCGTTGTCCTCTACTACTCCCTGACACTGTCACTACGCATCATCCTCTACTACTCCCTGACACTGTCACTACGCATCATCCTCTACTACTCCCTGACACTGTCACTATGCATCGTCATTGTCCTCTAATACTCCCCAACACTGTCACTATGCATCGTCATTGTCCTCTACTACTCCCTGACACTGTCACTACGCATCATCCTCTACTACTCCCTGACACTGTCACTATGCGTTGTCCTCTACTACTCCCTGACACTGTCACTACGCATCATCCTCTACTACTCCCTGACACTGTCACTACGCATCATCCTCTACTACTCCCTGACACTGTCACTATGCATAGTCATTGTCCTCTAATACTCCCCAACACTGTCACTATGCATCGTCATTGTCCTCTACTACTCCCTGACACTGTCACTACGTATCATCCTCTACTACTCCCTGACACTGTCACTATGCGTTGTCCTCTACTACTCCCTGACACTGTCACTATGCATCATCCTCTACTACTTCCTGACACTGTCACTATGCATCATCCTCTACTACTCCCTGACACTGTCACTATGCATCATCATTGTCCTCTAATACTCCCCAACACTGTCACTATGCATCATCCTCTACTACTCCCTGACACTGTCACTATGCATCGTCATTGTCCTCTAATACTCCCCAACACTGTCACTATGCATTGTTATTGTCCTCTACTACTCCCTGACACTGTCACTACGCATCATCCTCTACTACTCCCTGACACTGTCACTATGCGTTGTCCTCTACTACTCCCTGACACTGTCACTACGCATCATCCTCTACTACTCCCTGACACTGTCACTACGCATCATCCTCTACTACTCCCTGACACTGTCACTATGCATAGTCATTGTCCTCTAATACTCCCCAACACTGTCACTATGCATCGTCATTGTCCTCTACTACTCCCTGACACTGTCACTACGCATCATCCTCTACTACTCCCTGACACTGTCACTATGCGTTGTCCTCTACTACTCCCTGACACTGTCACTATGCATCATCCTCTACTACTCCCCAACACTGTCATTATGCATCATCCTCTACTACTCCCTGACACTGTCACTACGCATCATCCTCTACTACTCCCTGACACTGTCACTATGCATCATCCTCTACTACTCCCTGACACTGTCACTATGCATCATTCTCTACTACTCCCTGACACTGTCACTACGCATCATCCTCTACTACTCCCTGACACTGTCACTATGCATCATCCTCTACTACTCCCCGACACTGTCACTATGCATCATCCTCTACTACTCCCTGACACTGTCACTACGCATCATCTATCTTCTACTACTCCCTGACACTGTCACTACGCATCATCCCTGACACTGTCACTATGCATCACCCTCTACTACTCCCCGACACTGTCACTACGCATCATCTATCTTCTACTACTCCCTGACACTGTCACTACGCATCATCCCTGACACTGTCACTATGCATCACCCTCTACTACTCCCTAACACTGTCACTACGCATCATCCTCTACTACTTCCCAACACTGTCATTATGCATCATCCCCTACTACTCCCCGACACTGTCACTATGCATCATCCTCTACTACTCCCTGACACTGTCACTATGCATCACCCTCTACTACTCCCTGACACTGTCACTACGCATCATCCACTACTACTCCCTGACACTGTCACTACGCATCATCCTCTACTACTCCCTGACACTGTCACTATGCATAATCCTCTACAACTCCCTGACACTGTCACTATGCATCGTCATTGTCCTCTACTACTCCCTGACACTGTCACTATGCATCATCCTCTACTACTCCCTGACACTGTCACTACGCATCATCTATCTTCTACTACTCCCTGACACTGTCACTATGCATCACCCTCTACTACTCCCTAACACTGTCACTACGCATAATCCTCTACTACTCCCCAACACTGTCACTATGCATCATCCTCTACTACTCCCCGACACTGTCACTACGCATCACCCTCTACTACTCCCTAACACTGTCACTACGCATAATCCTCTACTACTCCCCAACACTGTCACTATGCATCATCCTCTACTACTCCCTGACACTGTCACTATGCATCATCCTCTACTACTCCCTGACACTGCCACTATGCATCACCCTCTACTACTCCCCGACACTGTCACTACGCATCACCCTCTACTACTCCCCGACACTGTCACTACGCATCATCCTCTACTACTCCCCAACACTGTCACTACGCATCATCCTCTTCTACTCCCTGACACTGTCACTATGCATCATCCTCTACTACTCCCTGACACTGTCACTACACGTCATCCTCTACTACTCCCTAACACTGTCACTACGCATAATCCTCTACTACTCCCCAACACTGTCACTATGCATCATCCTCTACTACTCCCTGACACTGTCACTATGCATCATCCTCTACTACTCCCTGACACTGTCACTACGCATCATCCTCTACTACTCCCTGACACTGTCACTATGCATCATCCTCTACTACTCCCTGACACTGTCACTACGCATCATCCTCTACTACTCCCTGACACTGTCACTACGCATCATCCTCTACTACTCCCTGACACTGTCACTACGCATCATCCTCTACTACTCCCTGACACTGTCACTACGCATCATCCTCTACTACTCCCCGACACTGTCACTACGCATCATCCTCTACTACTCCCTGACACTGTCACTATGCATCATCCACTACTGCTCCCTGACACTGTCACTATGCATCATCCTCTACTACTCCGACACTGTCACTATGCATCATTCTCTACTACTCCCTGACACTGTCACTATGCGTCATCCTCTACTACTCCCTGACACTGTCACTATGCATCATCCTCTACTACTCCCTGACACTGTCACTATGCATTATCCTCTACTACTCCCTGACACTGTCACTATGCATCGTCATTGTCCTCTAATACTCCCCAACACTGTCACTATGCATCATCCTCTACTACTCCCTGACACTGTCACTATGCATCGTCATTGTCCTCTACTACTCCCTGACACTGTCACTATGCATCATCCTTTACTGCTCCCTGACACTGTCACTACGCATCATCTATCTTCTACTACTCCCTGACACTGTCACTATGCGTCATCCTCTACTACTCCCTGACACTGTCACTATGCATCATCCTCTACTACTCCCTGACACTGTCACTATGCATTATCCTCTACTACTCCCTGACACTGTCACTATGCATCATCCTCTACTACTCCCTGACACTGTCACTACGCATCATCCTCTACTACTCCCTGACACTGTCACTATGCATCATCCTCTACTACTCCCCGAGACTGTCACGATGCATCGTCATTGTCCTCTACTACTCCCTGACACTGTCACTATGCATCGTCATTGTCCTCTAATACTCCCCAACACTGTCACTATGCATCGTCATTGTCCTCTAATACTCCCCAACACTGTCACTATGCATCGTCATTGTCCTCTACTACTCCCTGACACTGTCACTACGCATCATCCTCTACTACTTCCTGACACTGTCACTACGCATCATCCTCTACTACTCCCTGACACTGTCACTACGCATCATCCTCTACTACTCCCTGACACTGTCACTATGCATCGTCATTGTCCTCTAATACTCCCCAACACTGTCACTATGCATCGTCATTGTCCTCTACTACTCCCTGACACTGTCACTATGCATCATCCTCTACTACTCCCTGACACTGTCACTACGCATCATCCTCTACTACTCCCTGACACTGTCACTACGCATCATCCTCTACTACTCCCTGACACTGTCACTATGCGTCATCCTCTACTACTCCCTGACACTGTCACTATGCATCGTCATTGTCCTCTACTACTCCCTGACACTGTCACTATGCGTTGTCCTCTACTACTCCCTGACACTGTCACTACGCATCATCCTCTACTACTCCATGACACTGTCACTACGCATCATCCTCTACTACTCCCTGACACTGTCACTATGCGTTGTCCTCTACTACTCCCTGACACTGTCACTACGCATCATCCTCTACTACTCCCTGACACTGTCACTACGCATCATCCTCTACTACTCCCTGACACTGTCACTATGCATCGTCATTGTCCTCTAATACTCCCCAACACTGTCACTATGCATCGTCATTGTCCTCTACTACTCCCTGACACTGTCACTACGCATCATCCTCTACTACTCCCTGACACTGTCACTATGCGTTGTCCTCTACTACTCCCTGACACTGTCACTACGCATCATCCTCTACTACTCCCTGACACTGTCACTACGCATCATCCTCTACTACTCCCTGACACTGTCACTATGCATAGTCATTGTCCTCTAATACTCCCCAACACTGTCACTATGCATCGTCATTGTCCTCTACTACTCCCTGACACTGTCACTACGTATCATCCTCTACTACTCCCTGACACTGTCACTATGCGTTGTCCTCTACTACTCCCTGACACTGTCACTATGCATCATCCTCTACTACTTCCTGACACTGTCACTATGCATCATCCTCTACTACTCCCTGACACTGTCACTATGCATCATCATTGTCCTCTAATACTCCCCAACACTGTCACTATGCATCATCCTCTACTACTCCCTGACACTGTCACTATGCATCGTCATTGTCCTCTAATACTCCCCAACACTGTCACTATGCATTGTTATTGTCCTCTACTACTCCCTGACACTGTCACTACGCATCATCCTCTACTACTCCCTGACACTGTCACTATGCGTTGTCCTCTACTACTCCCTGACACTGTCACTACGCATCATCCTCTACTACTCCCTGACACTGTCACTACGCATCATCCTCTACTACTCCCTGACACTGTCACTATGCATAGTCATTGTCCTCTAATACTCCCCAACACTGTCACTATGCATCGTCATTGTCCTCTACTACTCCCTGACACTGTCACTACGCATCATCCTCTACTACTCCCTGACACTGTCACTATGCGTTGTCCTCTACTACTCCCTGACACTGTCACTATGCATCATCCTCTACTACTCCCCAACACTGTCATTATGCATCATCCTCTACTACTCCCTGACACTGTCACTACGCATCATCCTCTACTACTCCCTGACACTGTCACTATGCATCATCCTCTACTACTCCCTGACACTGTCACTATGCATCATTCTCTACTACTCCCTGACACTGTCACTACGCATCATCCTCTACTACTCCCTGACACTGTCACTATGCATCATCCTCTACTACTCCCCGACACTGTCACTATGCATCATCCTCTACTACTCCCTGACACTGTCACTACGCATCATCTATCTTCTACTACTCCCTGACACTGTCACTACGCATCATCCCTGACACTGTCACTATGCATCACCCTCTACTACTCCCCGACACTGTCACTACGCATCATCTATCTTCTACTACTCCCTGACACTGTCACTACGCATCATCCCTGACACTGTCACTATGCATCACCCTCTACTACTCCCTAACACTGTCACTACGCATCATCCTCTACTACTTCCCAACACTGTCATTATGCATCATCCCCTACTACTCCCCGACACTGTCACTATGCATCATCCTCTACTACTCCCTGACACTGTCACTATGCATCACCCTCTACTACTCCCTGACACTGTCACTACGCATCATCCACTACTACTCCCTGACACTGTCACTACGCATCATCCTCTACTACTCCCTGACACTGTCACTATGCATAATCCTCTACAACTCCCTGACACTGTCACTATGCATCGTCATTGTCCTCTACTACTCCCTGACACTGTCACTATGCATCATCCTCTACTACTCCCTGACACTGTCACTACGCATCATCTATCTTCTACTACTCCCTGACACTGTCACTATGCATCACCCTCTACTACTCCCTAACACTGTCACTACGCATAATCCTCTACTACTCCCCAACACTGTCACTATGCATCATCCTCTACTACTCCCCGACACTGTCACTACGCATCACCCTCTACTACTCCCTAACACTGTCACTACGCATAATCCTCTACTACTCCCCAACACTGTCACTATGCATCATCCTCTACTACTCCCTGACACTGTCACTATGCATCATCCTCTACTACTCCCTGACACTGCCACTATGCATCACCCTCTACTACTCCCCGACACTGTCACTACGCATCACCCTCTACTACTCCCCGACACTGTCACTACGCATCATCCTCTACTACTCCCCAACACTGTCACTACGCATCATCCTCTTCTACTCCCTGACACTGTCACTATGCATCATCCTCTACTACTCCCTGACACTGTCACTACACGTCATCCTCTACTACTCCCTAACACTGTCACTACGCATAATCCTCTACTACTCCCCAACACTGTCACTATGCATCATCCTCTACTACTCCCTGACACTGTCACTATGCATCATCCTCTACTACTCCCTGACACTGTCACTACGCATCATCCTCTACTACTCCCTGACACTGTCACTATGCATCATCCTCTACTACTCCCTGACACTGTCACTACGCATCATCCTCTACTACTCCCTGACACTGTCACTACGCATCATCCTCTACTACTCCCTGACACTGTCACTACGCATCATCCTCTACTACTCCCTGACACTGTCACTACGCATCATCCTCTACTACTCCCCGACACTGTCACTACGCATCATCCTCTACTACTCCCTGACACTGTCACTATGCATCATCCACTACTGCTCCCTGACACTGTCACTATGCATCATCCTCTACTACTCCGACACTGTCACTATGCATCATTCTCTACTACTCCCTGACACTGTCACTATGCGTCATCCTCTACTACTCCCTGACACTGTCACTATGCATCATCCTCTACTACTCCCTGACACTGTCACTATGCATTATCCTCTACTACTCCCTGACACTGTCACTATGCATCGTCATTGTCCTCTAATACTCCCCAACACTGTCACTATGCATCATCCTCTACTACTCCCTGACACTGTCACTATGCATCGTCATTGTCCTCTACTACTCCCTGACACTGTCACTATGCATCATCCTTTACTGCTCCCTGACACTGTCACTACGCATCATCTATCTTCTACTACTCCCTGACACTGTCACTATGCGTCATCCTCTACTACTCCCTGACACTGTCACTATGCATCATCCTCTACTACTCCCTGACACTGTCACTATGCATTATCCTCTACTACTCCCTGACACTGTCACTATGCATCATCCTCTACTACTCCCTGACACTGTCACTACGCATCATCCTCTACTACTCCCTGACACTGTCACTATGCATCATCCTCTACTACTCCCCGAGACTGTCACGATGCATCGTCATTGTCCTCTACTACTCCCTGACACTGTCACTATGCATCGTCATTGTCCTCTAATACTCCCCAACACTGTCACTATGCATCGTCATTGTCCTCTAATACTCCCCAACACTGTCACTATGCATCGTCATTGTCCTCTACTACTCCCTGACACTGTCACTACGCATCATCCTCTACTACTTCCTGACACTGTCACTACGCATCATCCTCTACTACTCCCTGACACTGTCACTACGCATCATCCTCTACTACTCCCTGACACTGTCACTATGCATCGTCATTGTCCTCTAATACTCCCCAACACTGTCACTATGCATCGTCATTGTCCTCTACTACTCCCTGACACTGTCACTACGCATTATCCTCTACTACTTCCTGACACTGTCACTACGCATCATCCTCTACTACTCCCTGACACTGTCACTACGCATCATCCTCTACTACTCCCTGACACTGTCACTATGCATCGTCATTGTCCTCTAATACTCCCCAACACTGTCACTATGCATCGTCATTGTCCTCTACTACTCCCTGACACTGTCACTACGCATTATCCTCTACTACTTCCTGACACTGTCACTACGCATCATCCTCTACTTCTCCCTGACACTGTCACTACGCATCATCCTCTACTACTCCCTGACACTGTCACTATGCATCGTCATTGTCCTCTAATACTCCCCAACACTGTCACTATGCATCATCCTCTACTACTCCCTGACACTGTCACTACGCATTATCCTCTACTACTTCCTGACACTGTCACTACGCATCATCCTCTACTACTCCCTGACACTGTCACTACGCATCATCCTCTACTACTCCCTGACACTGTCACTATGCATCATCCACTACTGCTCCCTGACACTGTCACTATGCATCATCCTCTACTACTCCGACACTGTCACTATGCGTCATCCTCTACTACTCCCTGACACTGTCACTATGCATCATCCTCTACTACTTCCTGACACTGTCACTATGCATCATCCTCTACTACTCCCTGACACTGTCACTATGCATCATCAT
This sequence comes from Pseudophryne corroboree, assembly GCF_028390025.1. Taxonomy (NCBI): domain Eukaryota; kingdom Metazoa; phylum Chordata; class Amphibia; order Anura; family Myobatrachidae; genus Pseudophryne; species Pseudophryne corroboree. Next base: position 838,326,621 of record NC_086449.1, on the reverse strand, counting down.
TGTCCTCTAATACTCCCCAACACTGTCACTATGCATCATCCTCTACTACTCCCTGACACTGTCACTATGCATCGTCATTGTCCTCTACTACTCCCTGACACTGTCACTATGCATCATCCTCTACTACTCCCTGACACTGTCACTACGCATCATCTATCTTCTACTACTCCCTGACACTGTCACTATGCATCATCCTCTACTACTCCCCAACACTGTCATTATGCATCATCCTCTACTACTCCCTGACACTGTCACTACGCATCATCCTCTACTACTCCCTGACACTGTCACTATGCATCATCCTCTACTACTCCCTGACACTGTCACTACACATCATCCTCTACTACTCCCTGACACTGTCACTGTGCGTCATCCTCTACTACTCCCTGACACTGTCACTTTGCATCGTCAATGTCCTCTACTACTCCCTGACACTGTCACTATGCGTTGTCCTCTACTACTCCCTGACACTGTCACTACGCATCATCCTCTACTACTCCCTGACACTGTCACTACGCATCATCCTCTACTACTCCCTGACACTGTCACTATGCATAGTCATTGTCCTCTAATACTCCCCAACACTGTCACTATGCATCGTCATTGTCCTCTACTACTCCCTGACACTGTCACCACGCATCATCCTCTACTACTCCCTGACACTGTCACTATGCGTTGTCCTCTACTACTCCCTGACACTGTCACTATGCATCATCCTCTACTACTCCCCAACACTGTCATTATGCATCATCCTCTACTACTCCCTGACACTGTCACTACGCATCATCCTCTACTACTCCCCGACACTGTCACTATGCATCATCCTCTACTACTCCCTGACACTGTCACTATGCATTATCCTCTACTACTCCCTGACACTGTCACTATGCATCGTCATTGTCCTCTAATACTCCCCAACACTGTCACTATGCATCATCCTCTACTACTCCCTGACACTGTCACTATGCATCGTCATTGTCCTCTACTACTCCCTGACACTGTCACTATGCATCATCCTCTACTACTCCCAGACACTGTCACTATGCATCATCCTCTACTACTCCCTGACACTGTCACTACGCATCATCCTCTACTACTCCCCGACACTGTCATTATGCATCATCCTCTACTACTCCCTGACACTGTCACTACGCATCATCCTCTACTACTCCCTGACACTGTCACTATGCATCATCCTCTACTACTCCCCGAGACTGTCACGATGCATCGTCATTGTCCTCTACTACTCCCTGACACTGTCACTATGCATCGTCATTGTCCTCTAATACTCCCCAACACTGTCACTATGCATCGTCATTGTCCTCTAATACTCCCCAACACTGTCACTATGCATCGTCATTGTCCTCTACTACTCCCTGACACTGTCACTACGCATCATCCTCTACTACTTCCTGACACTGTCACTACGCATCATCCTCTACTACTCCCTGACACTGTCACTACGCATCATCCTCTACTACTCCCTGACACTGTCACTATGCATCGTCATTGTCCTCTAATACTCCCCAACACTGTCACTATGCATCGTCATTGTCCTCTAATACTCCCCAACACTGTCACTATGCATCGTCATTGTCCTCTACTACTCCCTGACACTGTCACTACGCATTATCCTCTACTACTTCCTGACACTGTCACTACGCATCATCCTCTACTACTCCCTGACACTGTCACTACGCATCATCCTCTACTACTCCCTGACACTGTCACTATGCATCGTCATTGTCCTCTAATACTCCCCAACACTGTCACTATGCATCGTCATTGTCCTCTACTACTCCCTGACACTGTCACTACGCATTATCCTCTACTACTTCCTGACACTGTCACTACGCATCATCCTCTACTTCTCCCTGACACTGTCACTACGCATCATCCTCTACTACTCCCTGACACTGTCACTATGCATCGTCATTGTCCTCTAATACTCCCCAACACTGTCACTATGCATCATCCTCTACTACTCCCTGACACTGTCACTACGCATTATCCTCTACTACTTCCTGACACTGTCACTACGCATCATCCTCTACTACTCCCTGACACTGTCACTACGCATCATCCTCTACTACTCCCTGACACTGTCACTATGCATCATCCACTACTGCTCCCTGACACTGTCACTATGCATCATCCTCTACTACTCCGACACTGTCACTATGCGTCATCCTCTACTACTCCCTGACACTGTCACTATGCATCATCCTCTACTACTTCCTGACACTGTCACTATGCATCATCCTCTACTACTCCCTGACACTGTCACTATGCATCATCATTGTCCTCTAATACTCCCCAACACTGTCACTATGCATCATCCTCTACTACTCCCTGACACTGTCACTATGCATCGTCATTGTCCTCTACTACTCCCTGACACTGTCACTATGCATCATCCTCTACTACTCCCTGACACTGTCACTACGCATCATCTATCTTCTACTACTCCCTGACACTGTCACTATGCATCATCCTCTACTACTCCCCAACACTGTCATTATGCATCATCCTCTACTACTCCCTGACACTGTCACTACGCATCATCCTCTACTACTCCCTGACACTGTCACTATGCATCATCCTCTACTACTCCCTGACACTGTCACTACGCATCATCCTCTACTACTCCCTGACACTGTCACTGTGCGTCATCCTCTACTACTCCCTGACACTGTCACTTTGCATCGTCAATGTCCTCTACTACTCCCTGACACTGTCACTATGCGTTGTCCTCTACTACTCCCTGACACTGTCACTACGCATCATCCTCTACTACTCCCTGACACTGTCACTACGCATCATCCTCTACTACTCCCTGACACTGTCACTATGCATAGTCATTGTCCTCTAATACTCCCCAACACTGTCACTATGCATCGTCATTGTCCTCTACTACTCCCTGACACTGTCACTACGCATCATCCTCTACTACTCCCTGACACTGTCACTATGCGTTGTCCTCTACTACTCCCTGACACTGTCACTATGCATCATCCTCTACTACTCCCCAACACTGTCATTATGCATCATCCTCTACTACTCCCTGACACTGTCACTACGCATCATCCTCTACTACTCCCCGACACTGTCACTATGCATCATCCTCTACTACTCCCTGACACTGTCACTATGCATCATCCTCTACTACTCCCTGACACTGTCACTATGCGTCATCCTCTACTATTCCCTGACACTGTCACTATGCATCGTCATTGTCCTCTACTACTCCCTGACACTGTCACTATGCATCATCCTCTACTACTCCCCGACACTGTCACTATGCATCATCCTCTACTTCTCCCTGACACTGTCACTATGAATCATCCTCTACTACTCCCTGACACTGTCACTATGCATCATCCTCTACTACTCCCCGACACTGTCACTATGCATCATCCTCTACTACTTCCTGACACTGTCACTATGCATCATCCTCTACTACTCCCCGACACTGTCGCTATGCATCATCCACTACTGCTCCCTGACACTGTCACTATGCATCATCCTCTACTACTCCGACACTGTCACTATGCATCATCCTCCACTACTCCCTGACACTGTCACTATGCATCATCCTCTACTACTCCCCGACACTGTCACTATGCATCGTCATTGTCCTCTACTACTCCCTGACACTGTCACTATGCGTCATCCTCTACTACTCTCTGACACTGTCACTATGCATCGTCATTGTCCTCTACTACTCCCTGACACTGTGACTATGCATCATACTCTACTACTCCCTGACACTGTCACTATGCATCATCCTCTACTACTCCCTGACACTGTCACTACTACTCCCTGGCATTGTCACCACTCCACACTTAACACGCAGAGGTCTGCACACACTGCCCGCCTACTACTGTGACAACACACGTTGGGAAGAAGTAGGCTGGTGTGTGGCCAGCATAATATACACAGCTGTAGCTCCTCCCACAGCCTCATTCTATTGGCTGAGTGTCCCACCATCAAATTCCCCTCCCTGTGATGTCACCAGTCTCTGGGCAGATTTCTTATGGTGATGTCTTCCAACTTCTGACTCCCTCACATACAGTTATAGACTCACATTCGGATACATGTAACACAGCATGGAGGGGCTCAGTGAGGGTGGCAGTGTAGGTGTGTAAGTGTCTGATGGAGTCACGCAGAGCATAAAAGGACAGCTGTCCTGCCTCATAATCCAGATACACCCTCACTCTGTCACAGGGGATATTGTTAGGTAACCGGATCTCTGTGTTGTCATGTATCACTATGTACTGATTACCCATCCTATACAGACACCAGGACTTGTCATCCTCGCCAATGTGTGGCCCACATCCTCTCCTGCCTATACTGGGGTAACACATCCCCACCCCCCACCACATGGACGTACTGACATCCACCTCCCAGTAATGTCGTCCTGAGGAGAATCCCCAGGTGCTCATTACCTGATCACACTCAAATCTCTCTGGTGTTACTGGGCGATTCAGGTTTCTATCTGACCATGATGAAGTTTTCCTGTCACCTGATATCTGTATATTATTACAAGCTGTGGCTACATCCAGTAATATGTCTGCAGGGTCCTGCACATAGAAACACACATTTATCCCTGTTATTATATCAGGTAATGTGCGTAACGTCCCTGAGATGAGACCCACATCCAGATCTCCTACCTTATGTATCTCTACCTCCTCAGAATCCCCTATATCGGACCCTTTTTCTACACCAATTACTGGGTCAGACATGTTACTCAGCTCCTCCGTATCACACAAGTCACCTGTGTCTGGTTCCTGTAAGACAGTCACTGGATCAGACATGTTACACAGCTCCTCAGTATCACACAAGTCCCCTGTGTCTGGTTCCTGTAAGACAGTCACTGGATCAGACATGTTACACAGCTCCTCAGTACCACACAAGTCCCCTGTGTCTGGTTCCTGTAAGACAGTCACTGGATCAGTCATGTTACACAGCTCCTCAGTACCACACAAGTCCCCTGTGTCTGGTTCCTGTAAGACAGTCACTGGATCAGACATGTTACACAGCTCCTCAGTACCACACAAGTCCCCTGTGTCTGGTTCCTGTAAGACAGTCACTGGATCAGACATGTTACACAGCTCCTCAGTACCACACAAGTCCCCTGTGTCTGGTTCCTGTAAGACAGTCACTGGATCAGACATGTTACACAGCTCCTCAGTATCACATAAGTCCCCTGTGTCTGGTTCCTGTAAGACAGTCACTGGATCAGACTATGACGTGTTCTGCTGACTTGTTGTGTGTCCTCCAATGTGTATCACACAGAGAAGCCTCACACTTGAGACAGGCTTTAAGAGCAGGTACTGGAGATTGGACACAGTAAGTGCAGAACACCCCGGTTCCCTCCTCTGTAATAGAGGGGACATGTTCTGCTATGTTGCAGAGCTTCCTGTTTTTCTCCAGGGCAGGGCGCTCCTGATACTCTGCTCTGCAGTCAGGGCAGCTATACTCTCCAGACTCCTTCTGTACATCCAGCATATGATCAATACAGTCCCGGCAAAAGTTGTGGCCACATCTCAGGGTTACAGGATCTGTATAAGTGCTCAGGCAGATGGAACAGACCAGCTCCTGTCTCAGATCAGCAGATGCCATCGCTGCAGCAGAAGAGAGAAATGACAGTGAACGCTGACACTCAGACACCAGCGCAGTCTCATTCTGTATATCGGGTGAGGCTGAGCTGTCACTCAGATACCAGTGCAGTCTCATTCTGTATATCGGGCGAGGCTGAACTGTCACTCAGATTATAGCTACAGGCTCAGTTACACTGAGGGACACACCTAATACACAAAGAGACAACATGCAGGAAAATGTCCTTATTCTGAGAAAATCAAGTCAATTAAATAAAGTAGACCAAAGATTCTGCATAGAAGATACGGTCATGTAGTTTCTATGTGTAGCTCCCTGTGGCCTCACAGCATACATGAGATTTTATTCCTCTTCTATAGGAGAACCCAGGAGAGGAGAGACAGCTGATCAATTGGGGGGGAAGGGTGCCAGGCGCTGTGCGTCATTAGGCTGCATCCCCAACAAGGCAGAAGACATGAATTGTGGGTCTATGAGGAGGGGTCTGGGATATAGTGACCTGATTGGTTGCTGGGTGTGTGTACCTGTTGTTAGCGCAGTACCTGAGTCTCCATCACTGCTGTTGGGGAAGTGGACACACACACCAGGATCAGCATGAGATTCCGGTGGTCGGGATCCCGTCGGTTAGGAAACTGACGCCGGGATCCCAACAGCCCGCAGTGTGTCCCCTCGCAGCGTTTCCCCTGCGCTCGCCACGATTCAGGCATTCAGTCGCAATAGAGTTCTATTCCTCACCAGGTGGTGGCGTGGACCTCCACCCAAGTGGGGAAACCAGCCAGCGGTCGGGTTATCTATCTATATTTAATATCTATCTATCTATCTATCTATCTCATATCTATCTATCTATCTATCTATCTATCTATCTATCTATCTATCTATCTATCTATCTATCTAATCTATTTATCAATTTCTCATATCTATCTACAGTATCTCATATCTATCTATCTAATCTTTTTATCTATTTCTTATATCTATCTACAGTATCTCATATCTATCTATCTATCTATCTATCTATCTATCTATCTATCTATCTATCTATCTATCTCATATCTATTTATTTATTTCTCTCATATCTATCTACAGTATCTCATATCTATCTATCTATCTATCTATCTATCTATCTATCTATCTATCTATCTTTATTTAATATCTATCTATCTCATATCTATCTATCTAATCTTTTTATCTATTTCTTATATCTATCTACAGTATCTCATATCTATCTATCTATCTATCTATCTATCTATCTATCTATCTATCTATCTATCTATATATCTTTCTCATATCTATTTATCTATTTCTCTCATATCTATCTACAGTATCTCATATCTATCTATCTATCTATCTATCTATCTATCTATCTATCTATCTATTTCTCTCATATCTATCTACAGTATCTCATATCTATCATCTATCTCTTATCTATCTATCTATCTATCTATCTATCTATCTATCTATCTATCGATCTATGTATCTCATATCTATCTATCTATCTATCTATCTATCTATCTATCTATCTATCTATTGATCGATCTCATATCTATCTATCTATCTTTATCTCATATCTATCATCTATCTCATATCTCTCTATCTATCTATCTATCTATCTATCTATCTATCTATCTATCTATCTCATATCTATCTATCTATCTATCGTTCTATATCATATCTATCTATCTATCAATCAGTTTATCTATCTATCTAATATCTATCATCTATCTATCTATCTATCTATCTATCTATCTATCTATCTATCTCATATCTATCTATCTATCTATCTATCTATCTATCTATCTATCTATCTATCTATCTATCTATCTCATATCTATCATCTATCTCATATCAATCTATCTATCTCTCATATCTATCTATCTATCTATCTATCTATCTATCTATCTATCTATCTATCTATCTATCTCATATCTATCTATCTATCTATCTATCTATCTATCTATCTATCTATCTATCTTTATCTCATATCTATCTATCTATCTATCTCATATCTATCTATCTATCTATCTATCTATCTATCTATCTATCTATCTCATATCTATCATCTATCTATCTATCGTTCTATATCATATCTATCAATCTATCTATCTATCTATCTATCTATCTATCTATCTATCTATCTATCTATCTATCTATCTATCTATCTGTCTATCTATCAATCAGTTTATCTATCTATCTATCTATCTCTCTATCTCTCTATCTATCTATCGCTCTATCTCATATCTATCTATCTATCTATCTATCTATCTATCTATCTATCTATCTATCTATCTATCTATCAATCTATCTCTCAATATATCCATCTATCTATCTCATATCTATCTATCTATCTATCTATCTATCTATCTATCTATCTATCTATCTATATCTCATATCTATCTATCTATCTATCTAATATCTATCTATCTATCTATCTATCTATCTATCTATCTATCTATCTATCTATCTATCTGTTAGGGTCTCCTGCCCTGTGCTGCCACGTCGTCATGGCAACCGGGAGACAAGTGCTAGCGGAGTGACCTGAGCGCGGCTGATACTCCGGTTCGGGTCTTTTGCTGTGCAGTGGTTATAGGCTCTGTGCATGGCAGGGGATCCGGTGCTGGTTTTTGTGCTCACAGTCTGTGAGGTCTGAGTGGGGCGTGGACAGCACCTGCTTTATGGGGCCTCTTCTCAGGGTAGGCAGATGCTGCTGAATCTTTGTTGGTTAGTCAGTTTCTGAAAGTTAGCCAGTACTGTGTAGCTTTGTATTTGTTTGTTGCTTACTGCAAATATGCCTGGGGATTTGGTATTACACTCTGCCAATCCAGACCTAGCAGTAAGACTGGAGTCAGTCGTTTAGCTTGCTGGGGTTCTGTTACTACTCTGTGAACTTAGCAAGTTTGCGGCTGTATTCTAAGACTTGCCTGTCTAATCCTGTCTCACTGTGCTAGGTGTCAGGGGTCAGTTTAGTGGCAGTAAGCTGAACCTGTGCACTGCAAGTGAGAATTAGGATTGTGGAGACTCTCCTTGTGTCTATCATTCCATCTCTGACCAAGGAGTTTACTGCCACACCCGTTGGTAACCCTTTAGGGTTTTGCTGTTGCCCTTAGCAACAGCATTTCGGGTTCTCTACGTATTAAAACACAACATCTTGCTTTTACCATCTGAGCAGTTCTAATACAAGGGAGATATCCAGTTCCTTAGCCTCTGGGCTTCTCTGTTCACTTTGTGTGTATTTTGTTAACCTATCACCTTCTGTGTACGTTATGTCATATTCCCCAGTCTGTCTGTAAGTCCATTTGTTTTGCATAACAGTTCAAACACCAGTACATTCCTGCAGGCACTGGAGTGCATAACAGTCCTGACACCAGTACTTTCCTGCAGGCACTGGTGTGCATAACATATTCAGCAGCCTAATACTCCTGTTGAAATTTTGTGGGAATATGGAGCATACCCCTCAAAATACGTTGCAACAGGTGGTCGATCAGGTGCAGGTCCTGACTCGACAATTTAATGATTTGTCCATTAAAATGCACACCTCCCAGGCTGCTGGCGGAGCTCCCGCAGCAGCAGCACCTGCAGGGGTTAAGGAGCCGAAAGTAAATCTCCCGGATCGTTTTTCTGGAGATCGCTCGCAGTTCTTTTGTTTCAAGGAGAGCTGCAAGCTATACTTCCGGCTTAGGCCTCAGTCTTCTGGGTCGGAGATTCAGCGGGTGGGCATAGTGATTTCCTTGCTACAAGGAGACCCACAGGTCTGGGCATATGGGTTGCAGCCTGACTGTCCGTCGCTTAAAAGTGTTGATGCTTTTTTTACGGCACTGGGCATGTTGTATGATGACCCTGACAAGACGGCCTCAGCCGAGGCTCAGATTTCGATCCTTAAGCAAGGGCGAAGGCCACTTGAGGTTTACTGTACGGAGTTTCGGAGGTTGGCCCATGATACCCAGTGGAGGGACCCAGCCCTGAGACACCAGTACCGAAGAGGTCTTTCTAACCAGATAAAGGACCAACTGGTACAATATCCCTTGCCTGATAGCTTGGATCAGCTCATGCAGTTATCCATCCGGGTGGATAGACGGCTGAGAGAGCGTAGGCTTGAAAGGGAGACTGAGATTTCCTTCCTTCCCAAGGGAACCTCAGACTCTGAGGAATTTTCAGAGGAGCCTATGCAGATTGGGGCTACCCGCCTCTCCTCGCGTGAGAAGACGCGGAGGAGACAGCAGGGGTTGTGTTTGTACTGTGGGAATAAAGGTCATGTGGTAGTATCATGCCCAGAAAAGCCGGAAAACTTCAGGGCCTGAGGGTGATGGGAAATATCCTGTCAGGCCAGAAGTCAGAATTTCCCAAGAAGACTTTTATCATTCCGGTGACCTTGAAGATCCTCGGTCAAACTGTCAAGACTGAGGCCTTTGTGGACAGTGGGGCCGACGGGGTTTTTATGGACCGCCAATTCGCCCTGAAACACTCTGTTCCCTTAGTACCCTTGGCATCGGAAATTGAGATTTGTGGGTTAAACGGGGAACCATTATCCCAAGGTAAAATTACCTCTTGCACTAGCCAGATTTCTTTGTTTATTGGAGCCACACACTCTGAAAAATTGTCCTTTTATGTGACTGTCTGTACTTTTGCCCCATTGGTGTTGGGGTTACCCTGGTTAAGGGCCCACAATCCTCAATTTGACTGGGTCTCTGGGGAGATTCTTAGTTGGGGTACTGATTGTTTCAGGAGTTGCTTGAGCCTTCCAGTCAGGCTCTCGCAGCTAAGTTTGCCAGGATTGCCAGGGTGTTATGCAGATTTTGCGGACGTGTTCTCCAAAAAAGTTGCAGAGGTACTACCTCCCCATCGCCCCTATGACTGTGCCATTGATTTGTTGCCAAATGCTAAGCTTCCCAAGAGCAGGTTGTACTCCCTGTCACGTCCTGAGACTCAGGCTATGGCAGAGTACATTCAGGAGAACTTGGCTAAGGGATTTATCAGACCTTCACAGTCTCCAGTTGGGTCGGGGTTCTTCTTCGTGGGTAAAAAGGACGGTTCGTTGCGACCCTGCATCGACTTCAGGGAATTGAACCGTATCACGATTAAAAACTCATACCCACTGCCTCTCATTTCGGTCTTGTTTGACCAGCTTCGTACTGCCACCATTTTTTCTAAGATTGACCTACGCGGTGCGTACAATCTAATCCGAATAAGAGAGGGGGATGAATGGAAGACTGCCTTTAATACCCACTCAGGGCATTATGAATATTTGGTGATGCCTTTTGGGCTCTGTAATGCCCCGGCAGTCTTCCAGGATTTCATGAATGATGTGCTCAGGGAATATTTGGATAGATTCTTAGTTGTATACTTAGATGACATCCTAATCTTCTCCCATTCCCTGGAGGAACATCGGAAGCATGTACGCTTAGTCCTCCAGAAACTCAGAGACCACCGGCTTGGGGCGAAGCTGGAGAAGTGCGAATTTGAAGTTCAGCAAATCGCATTTCTAGGATATATTATCTCCCCAGAAGGTTTCCAAATGGAGGGTTCCAAGGTACAGGCAGTCCTGGATTGGGTGCAGCCCACTAGTTTGAAGGCGCTTCAGCGTTTCCTGGGCTTTGCGAATTTTTATAGACGATTTATCGCTGGATTTTCGTCTATAGTGGCGCCCTTGGTGGCACTCACTAAGAAAGGGGCGGATGTTGCTCACTGGTCTTGTGAGGCTAAAGCGGCTTTTGCCCGTCTCAAAAGGGCATTTGTTTCGGCCAAGGTGCTGCGACACCCAGATCCAGAGCGTCCTTTTGTGGTGGAGGTGGATGCCTCTGAGATGGGTATTGGGGCAGTGCTTTCTCAGATGGGAGTGTCTGATAATCGCCTTCATCCCTGTGCTTACTTTTCCCGTAAATTTTCGCCTGCCGAGATGAATTATGACGTGGGTAACCAGGAATTGTTGGCTATTAAGGATGCACTCGAGGAGTGGAGACACTGGCTTGAGGGGGCTAAGTTTGTGGTCTCAATTCTCACTGACCATAAGAATCTGGCATATTTAGAGTCAGCGAAGCGTCTCAATGCCAGGCAGGCACGATGGGCTTTGTTTTTTGCTCGCTTTAATTTTTTGATAACATATCGCCCTGGGTCAAAAAACATCAAGGCTGATGCGCTCTCGCGGAGTTTTGCTCCAATCCAGGAGACCACCGAGGAGCCGTTGCCCATTGTTTCCCCATCATGTATTAAAGTGGGCATTACCCAGGACCTCTTATCATTAGTCCTTAGAGCACAGGAGCAGGCTCCTCCAGACCTTCCAGTAGGTCTTTTGTTTGTGCCTCCTAGGTTAAGACAGCGAGTGTTTACTGGAATTCCATGCCAAGAAGTCTGCAGGTCACCCGGGTATTGCCAGAACTCGGGAGTTGCTATCTAGGGCGGTGTGGTGGCCCTCGGTGGCTAAGGATGTGGATCAGTGGGTTCGGGCATGTGACATCTGTGCCCGAAATAAGACTCCTAGAGGGGTTCCGGTTGGCCCATTACATCCACTCTCTATCCCATCTAAGCCATGGACCCACATTTCAATGGATTTTGTGGTGGACTTGCCCAAATCCTCGGGGATGACAGCCATCTGGGTTGTCGTTGACAGGTTTTCGAAGATGGCGCACTTCGTTCCACTGGTTGGGCTGCCATCGGCCAGACGCCTGTCTGAATTATTTATACTGCATGTTGTGCGTCTCCACGGGTTGCCACTTGATGTGGTCTCTGACCGCGGATCCCAGTTTGTGGCCAAATTCTGGAGGGCATTTTGTTCCGATCTCCAGATTTCTGTCAGCTTGTCGTCGGGCTACCATCCGCAGTCTAATGGGCAGACTGAAAGGGTGAACCAGTCCTTGGAGCAGTTCCTCAGGTGTTATGTCTCCAAGTGTCAGACTGACTGGGTTGCTCATCTGTCCATGGCGGAGTTTGCCTATAACAACGCGGCTCACTCTGCTACAGGGATCTCTCCATTCCTTTGTGTGTATGGGCATCACCCTAAGGCCAATTCTTTTGACCCCCTGGACTCCACGCCTGGTGGTTCCTCTGTGGTTTCGGTCCTTAGAGGTATTTGGCGGAAAGTGAAGAAAGCCCTTGTGTCTGTGTCATTAGTGACCAAAAGGGTTTTTGATAAGCGGAAAAGACCCTGCAGCTTCAAATTAGGAGACTTCGTCTGGTTGTCTACCAAGAATTTGAAGTTGAGACAGCCATCTCATAAGTTAGGCCCCCGGTTCATCGGCCCTTATAAGATCACCAGGGTTATCAATCCGGAGGCATTTCAGTTAGATCTGCCCCGTTCTTTGGGTATCAATAAAACCTTTCATTGTTCCCTTTTAAAACGGGCGATTAGTAATCCTTCTTCCAGTGGAAGACCTTCCCCTCTTCTGATACGTGGCCAGAGGGAGTTTGTTGTTGAAAGGATTCTTGACTCCAAGGTGGTTCGGGGTCGGCTGTAATTTTTGGTGCACTGGAAGGGGTATGGCCCGGAGGAGCGGTCGTGGGTGCGCAGTTGTGATCTTCATGCCCTCAGACTGATACGCTCTTTCTTCTCGCAGTTCCCCGATAAACCCGGTGGTAGGGGTTCTTTGACCCCTCGTCAGAGGGGGGGTACTGTTAGGGTCTCCTGCCCTGTGCTGCCACGTCGTCATGGCAACCGGGAGACAAGTGCTAGCGGAGTGACCTGAGCGCGGCTGATACTCCGGTTCGGGTCTTTTGCTGTGCAGTGGTTATAGGCTCTGTGCATGGCAGGGGATCCGGTGCTGGTTTTTGTGCTCACAGTCTGTGAGGTCTGAGTGGGGCGTGGACAGCACCTGCTTTATGGGGCCTCTTCTCAGGGTAGGCAGATGCTGCTGAATCTTTGTTGGTTAGTCAGTTTCTGAAAGTTAGCCAGTACTGTGTAGCTTTGTATTTGTTTGTTGCTTACTGCAAATATGCCTGGGGATTTGGTATTACACTCTGCCAATCCAGACCTAGCAGTAAGACTGGAGTCAGTCGTTTAGCTTGCTAGGGTTCTGTTACTACTCTGTGAACTTAGCAAGTTTGCGGCTGTATTCTAAGACTTGCCTGTTATGATTCCCGTACTCCAGACCAGAGGAGATCTTATGGCAGAGGTCTGGGTACTGGAAAGATATGCTGGTTACGGGAGCAGGAAAGCCTAGTAACCCCTGGCGCCCTAACTCCGTTGTCTCGCCCGTGTTGTCAGAAATCCCCTGCGAGACTATGGTTGCTTGAGCCCATGGCAGCCGCGTTCGAAGGGCGGATTATGTCTGCCCAACCCCGATGCCCCCTCAGGTCTTAATGGGAGACAAAGGGAAATCCGAGACAGGGTGATAACAAGGGGCCCTCTGACTAAGCAACCAGGCCAGGGGTTACAAGCTATCTAACTTAAACCAAAAGTATGTGCGGACAAACCGCCAGGGAAAAGGACAACCAAAAGATCCCCTGATCCGTTACTCCTATCCAGCACCGCTGGATACCAGAGTGGATCTGTGGGAGCGGAATCCTCCGCAAAAACTCCGGAACACAAAGAAACTAAATAATTAATAGTAAGCGGTCAGGCCGCAACACACGGCTACGCTGCGACTCACGAACACCACAGGATGTTAACGGTGCTCGGTCAGACTCCAGGAATAGATGACAAATTCCGAGTACTGGATCACTGAGGACAGGAACAACCGGATAGAGCTGGACTGGAAACTCTCTGTAACAGACTCAGCAAACAGGAAGCTATCACCGGCGTCTGTAAGAAGTCCTGAGAGTGCCTTTATTTGGGAACCCTCCAATCAGGATCCAGACAGGATAATAAACATCATGCCGTGCAGCTGCATGCTGCACGGCCAGGAAACAAATGAACTCATTATCTAGACCTAGCAACGGGGAACGCGGTCCGACAGTGGCGTCCCCGTTGCTATGGTCTGAGCGGCTCCGTGCGCCCGGCGTCTAGCGTTGCTAGGGAGCCGGCGGCTGTGTGCCTGCGGCGTCCCTAGTTGCTAGGCGCCGGGCCGCACTGACGGGCGGACCCTCGGCGCCTAACAGTACCCCCCCTTGAGGAGGGGTCAAGGAACCCCTAAAGCCAGGTTTCTGAGGAAATTCTCGAAAAAATGCCTTTTTAAGCCTTGGAGCATGGAGATCCTCATCCAGGACCCAAGACCTTTCTTCTGGACCATAACCTCTCCAATGCACCAAAAAATAAAGCCGACCCCGGGACAACTTGGAATCGAGAACCTTCTCCACCAAGAACTCCTGCTGACCCTGTACATCTATTGGTGATTTCCCCTGAGGGATCTTGCGAGGAAATCTACTGGACGAAACATATGGTTTTAACAAGGAGCAATGGAAGGTATTCCCGATCCGTAAAGTTTTTGGTAAACGTAACCGGAAAGCAACTGGGTTGACTTTTTGATAATATGAAATGGTCCAATAAATTTAGGACCCAATCTGGCTGAGGTTTGTCGAAGTTTAATGTTGCGAGTCAACAACAATACCCTATCTCCAACTTTAAAAGTGCACGGCCGCCGGAGCCTGTCAGAAAATTTTTTCTCCCGAAATGCCGCTTTTCTGAGAGCCAGGTGCACTTTTCTCCAAATGAGTTTGAGATGAGAGGTCAAGGTCTGTGAGGAGACAGAGGAATGTTGAAAAAAGGAATTAGCTCTGGGTGAAAACCAAAAACTGTAAAAAATGGAGATACATTGGTGGAGGAATGACAGGCATTGTTGTAAGCAAACTCTGCTAACGGAAGAAACTCAGACCAGTCATTTTGGAGTTTGGCCGAGTACAAACGCAAATATTGTTTCAATGACTGATTAACTCGCTCAGTCTGCCCGTTGGATTGGGGATGGTAGCCAGACGTTAAAGATAATTTCATCTTTAATGAGGCACAAAAAGACTTCCAAAATTGTGCAATGAATTGTGGACCCCGATCAGAAACAATATCAGTGGGTAACCCATGGAGTTTGAAAACATGGCGGAGGAACAAACTGCCAATCCCTGGGCAGATGGCAATCGGGGAAGAGCAATGAAATGGGCCATTTTGCTAAAACGGTCCACTACCACCCATATGACTCGGCATCCGGCTGACAGAGGGAGGTCCACCACAAAATCCATGGAAATATGAGACCATGGCCTAAGAGGAACATTCAAGGGCATAAGTTGACCGATAGGCAAGGAACGGGGAACCTTATGCTGTGCACAGACCTGACAAGAAAAAACAAACTCCTTAACGTCTTTGGAAAGACCAGGCCACCATACCGAGCGGGAAACTAATTCAAAGGTTTTAGCGATCCCCGGATGCCCGGCAACTTTGCTATCGTGAAACTCCGTCAAAACTGTTGCTCTCAAAAACTCGGGGACATAAAGATGACCAGCAGGAGTATTTCCAGGAGCTTGATGTTGAAGCTGCTTTAACTGGGTAAATAAATCTTGTGTGAGGCCTGCCCGAATGACTGAAGACGGAAGTATGGGAGTAACAGGACTGTTGTCTTGAACTGGAAGAAAACTGCGTGACAGGGCATCTGCCTTGGTATTCTTGGAACCTGGCCTGAAGGTGATAATGAACTTGAAACGAGTAAAAAATAAAGCCCAACGAGCTTGCCGGGCATTCAGCCGTTTAGCTGATTCAATGTATTGAAGATTTTTGTGATCAGTCAAAACTGAAATGGTATGAGTGGCTCCTTCAAGCCAATGCCTCCACTCCTCGAAAGCCCATTTAATAGCCAGTAATTCCCGGTTACCAACATCGTAGTTGGATTCAGCAGACGAGAATTTCCTGGACATAAAGGCACAGGGATGTAATTCTAGGGAATCCGGATCCTTCTGAGATAGGATGGCCCCTACTCCAACCTCCGAGGCATCAACCTCAACAATGAAAGGCAAATCTGGGTTGGGATGTCTGAGGACAGGGGCTGAGACAAAGGCTTGTTTCAAGGCCTGAAAAGATAACTCCGCTTTATGTGACCAGTTGGTAGGATCTGCTCCCTTCTTAGTCAGTGCCACAATGGGAGCAACTAGGTCAGAGAAAGAGTGAATAAATCTTCTATAGTAATTCGCAAACCCTAAAAAGCGCTGAATTGCTTTTAAATTGGTGGGTTGCGCCCAACTAAGGATGGCTTGGAGCTTCTTTGGTTCCATACAGAATCCCCGAGGGGAAATAATGTACCCTAAAAAGGATACCTCCGTGACATGAAATTCACACTTCTCCAGCTTGGCATATAGGTGATTTTCACGTAATTTCTTTAGAACCTGATGCACCTGGGTAACATGTTGTTCTATAGAGTCAGAATATATCAAAATATCGTCTAAGTAGACTACAACGAATTTTCCAAGAAATTCACGGAGCACATCGTTAATGAGATCCTGGAAAACTGCCGGAGCGTTGGACAGGCCGAATGGCATAACCAGATACTCATAGTGGCCTGACTGAGTACTGAATGCCGTTTTCCACTCATCCCCTGACTTGATTCGGATAAGGTTATATGCTCCTCTCAGGTCAATCTTAGAAAAAATCACAGCCGAACGTAGCTGATCAAAGAGGACAGAAATCAGCGGCAAAGGGTAAGTATTCTTTACTGAGATTTTATTCAAGGCTCTAAAGTCAATGCAAGGTCTGAGTGATCCATCCTTCTTCTCCACGAAGAAGAAGCCTGCACTTAAAGGGGATTTAGATGGCCTGATAAATCCTTTCCCTAGACTTTCTTTAACATACTCATTCATGGCCACAGTTTCAGGTCCGGACAATGCATATAACCTTCCCTTAGGAAAAATGGCACCAGGAATTAACTCAATAGCACAATCATAAGGCCTATGGGGAGGCAGAATATCCGCATTGCCCTTGGAAAATACATCAACAAAATCCTGGTATTCCACAGGAATGGGTGCGGGAATGACAGCAGCTATTCTGATGGGAAGCGTAATACATTCCTTATTACAGATGGTACCCCATTGTAAGATCTCCCCCGACTGCCAATCAATGATGGGATTATGAAAGGCCAGCCAAGGGTGACCCAGAACCACAGGAACTGCTGGACAATGGGTAAGGAAAAACTCAATCTTTTCAGAATGCAGAGCTCCTACCGAAAGTAGAACAGGAGGTGTACAGAGAGAAATAACCCCATTGGACAAGGGACTCCCATCTAAACCATGTATGGTGATACACCTACCCAAGGCTAACTGAGGAATACCTAAGGCCTTGGACCATGTTAAATCCATAAAGTTCCCTGCAGCTCCACTGTCCACAAAAGCCGAGACCGAGGAACAGAGGCTGCCAAAGGAAACCTTAGCTGGAACCAACAGTGAATTATTTGAGGAGATAAGCTGCAGACCAAAGTGAACCCCCTCACAACTCACTTGGTCGAGGCGTTTCCCGACTTGTTCGGACAACTACGGGCAAAATGTCCCTTACCCCCACAGTATAAACAAAGACCAGAATTTTGCCTTCTGGTTCTTTCTTCAGGAGACAGTTTGGAGAGGCCTATCTGCATGGGCTCCTCTATGTCCACAGGAATGGAAAAAACACAAGGAGTAGACCCGACAGATGCTCCTTTTTCAGCCCTCCGCTCTCTGAGACGACGATCAATCTTAATAGAGAGCTCCATGAGTTTATCGAGCGTCTCAGGAGCGGGATACTGAAGGAGACTGTCTTTTATAGACTCGGATAAGCCGAGGCGAAACTGACTGCGCAGGGCTGGGTCATTCCATCCACAGTCGTTCGACCAACGGCGAAACTCCGTACAATAAATCTCTGCGGGATTCCTACCCTGTCTGAGAGCACGCAACTGACTCTCGGCGGATGCCTCTCTATCAGGGTCGTCATACAATAGCCCTAAAGACCCCAGAAAGGCGTCTACAGACAATAAAGCCGGATCGTCTGTCTTTAAACCAAAAGCCCAGGTCTGAGGATCCCCCTGTAGCAAAGAAATAATAATTCCTACCCGCTGAGATTCAGTACCTGAGGAGACTGGTCTTAAACGAAAATACAGTTTACAAGACTCTTTAAAATTAAAAAACTGCTTTCTATCCCCAGAAAAACGGTCAGGCAGATGCATTTTTGGTTCAGGAATGACCCTCGGGGAAGTCCGTAACAGATCTTCCTGTGACCTCACCCGAAGGGACAGATCCTGAACCATCTGAGTAAGCTCTTGAATCTGGCTAACTAAAAGCTGGCCAGGATTTGGCCCAACACCGGTGGGATTCATGAGGCTGACAAATCTCCCAACAGAATAAAGGAAAAAATTAACTCCTGTTTAATTTTAAATGTTAGTCGGGCCGGTGATAATGTTATGATTCCCGTACTCCAGACCAGAGGAGATCT
>NC_086449.1:838292714-838295214 GCF_028390025.1 Pseudophryne corroboree | reverse complement strand
TCTATCTATCTATCAATCTATCGATCTTTATACCTCATATCTATCATCTATCTATCTTATCTATCTATCTATCTATCTATCTATCTATCTATCTATCTATCTCATATCTATAATCTATCTATCTATCTACCTCATATCTATCTATCTATCTATCTATCTATCTATCTATCTATCTATCTCATATCTATCTATCTCATATCTATCTCATATCTATCTATCTCATATCTATCATCTATATATCTCTCATATCTATCTATCTATCTATCTATCTATCTATCTATCTATCTATCTATCTATCTATCTCATATCTATCTATCTATCTATCTATCTATCTATCTATCTATCTAGCTATCTCACATCTATCATCTATCTATCTATCTATCTATCTATCTATCTATCTATCTCATAACTATCTATCTAATCTATTTATCTATTTCTTATATCTATCTACAGTATATCATATCTATCTATCTATCTATACACAGAGAAAAAAAACCACAGCACTCACCACACCAGAAGCGGGGCACAGCTATGCACTTACCACTCACAGGGTGGGGTGCATGTAACACAGCACTCTCCACCACAAAAGCGGGGTACACAGCTGTACTTACCACTCACAGGGCGGGGTGCATGTAGCCCATGACCACATCGCTCTAATAGATAGATAGATAGATAGATAGATAGATAGAACCTGACTGGTTTTTTTTTTCTCTGTGTATATACAATGGGGTTAATCTATGGTTAGCTCTTATTAACCGTGGCCACTAGCTTTCTCATGCACCCCTGTGTGGACTTTATTATCCTGAACCTGTCTCAGCTGTTTCTTAGCAATCATCTTTGAGCCAGTGCAATAGGTGACTAGTGTGCCTTTAAAAGCCATAAAGTCTGTGGCAGGTACACATTAAATCTAGCAGGCAGATGAGTTGTGTAACAGCAGTGAGGTAGTCAGGTTTTAAGACTCTGTGATAGTGTAGGACCTGCATGAAGGTGGGGTACCTTGAAAATCGGTATGCAGGCTTCCGTGCATTGGCCAATCCACCAACTAAACCCCCATCATTTATTTATTGAATTGTTGAGGATAAGTGGGTTTACTTTGGTGAGTGCTGGGTTCTTTGTTTGTATTTATTAGAGCGATGTGGTCATGGGCTACATGCACCCCGCCCTGTGAGTGGTAAGTACAGCTGTGTACCCCGCTTTTGTGGTGGAGAGTGCTGTGTTACATGCACCCCACCCTGTGAGTGGTAAGTGCATAGCTGTGCCCCGCTTCTGGTGTGGTGAGTGCTGTGGTTTTTTTTCTCTGTGTATATACAATGGGGTTAATCTATGGTTAGCTCTTATTAACCGTGGCCACTAGCTTTCTCATGCACCCCTGTGTGGACTTTATTATCCTGAACCTGTCTCAGCTGTTTCTTAGCAATCATCTTTGAGCCAGTGCAATAGGTGACTAGTGTGCCTTTAAAAGCCATAAAGTCTGTGGCAGGTACACATTAAATCTAGCAGGCAGATGAGTTGTGTAACAGCAGTGAGGTAGTCAGGTTTTAAGACTCTGTGATAGTGTAGGACCTGCATGAAGGTGGGGTACCTTGAAAATCGGTATGCAGGCTTCCGTGCATTAGCCAATCCACCAACTAAACCCCCATCATTTATTTATTGAATTGTTGAGGATAAGTGGGTTTACTTTGGTGAGTGCTGGGTTCTTTGTTTGTATCTATCTATCTATCTATCTATCTATCTATCTATCTAAATATCTTTCTCATATCTATTTATCTATTTCTCTCATATCTATCTACAGTATCTCATATCTATCTATCTATCTATCTATCTCTCTCATATCTATCTATCTATCTCTCTCATATCTATCTATCTATCTATCTATCTATCTATCTATCTATCTATTTCTCTCATATCTATCTACAGTATCTCATATCTATCATCTATCTCCTATCTATCTATCTATCTATCTATCGATCTATGTATCTCATATCTATCTATCTATCTATCTATCTATCTATCTATCAATCTATCGATCTTTATATCTCATATCTATCTATCTCATATCTATCATCTATCTATCTATCTATCTATCTATCTATCTATCTATCTATCTATCTCATATCTATCTATCTATCTATCTATCTATCTATCTATCTATCTATCTATCTATCTATCTCATATCTATCATCTATCTATCTATCTCATATCTATCTATCTAATCTATTTATCTATTTCTTATATCTATCTACAGTATCTCATATCTATCTACCTATCAATCAATCTATCTATCTATCTATCTATCTATCTATCTATCTATCTATCTATCTATCTATATATCTTTCTCATATCTATTTATCTATTTCTCTCATATCTATCTACAGTATCTCATATCTATCTATCTATCTATCTATCTATCTATCTATCTATCTATCTATCTATCTATCTATCTATCTATCTCTCATATCTATCTATCTCTCTCTCTCATATCTATCTATCTATCTATCTA